>NW_020253678.1:0-1324 GCF_003255815.1 Theropithecus gelada
TAATTGGAAGTAAAGCACTCCTCAGCAAATGTACAAGAACAGAAATTATAACAAACTGTCTCTCAGACCACAGTGCAATCAAACTAGAACTCAGGACTAAGAAACTCAATCAAAACCGCTCAACTACATGGAAACTGAACAACCTGCTCCTGAATGACTACTGGGTACATCACGAAATGAAGGCAGAAATAAAGATGTTCTTAGAAACCACTGAGAACAAAGATACAACATACCAGAATCTCTGGGACACATTTAAAGCCGTGTGTAGAGGGAAATTTATAGCACTAAATGCCCACAAGAGAAAGCAGGAAAGATCTAAAATTGACACTCTAACATCGCAATTAAAAGAACTAGAGAAGCAAGAGCAAACACATTCGAAAGCTAGCAGAAGGCAAGAAATAACTAAGATCAGAGCAGAACTGAAGGAGATAGAGACACAAAAAACCCTCTAAAAAAATCAATGAATCCAGGAGTTGGTTTTTTGAAAAGATCAACAAAATTGACCGACCACTAGCAAGACTAATAAAGAAGAAAAGAGAGAAGAATCAAATCAACGCAATTAAAAATGATAAAGGGGATATCACCACCGACCCCACAGAAATACAAACTACCATCAGAGAATACTATAAACACCTCTACGCAAATAAACTGGAAAATCTAGAAGAAATGGATAATTTCTTGGACACTTACACTCTTCCAAGACTAAACCAGGAAGAAGTTGAATCCCTGAATAGACCAATAGCAGGCTCTGAAATTGAGGCAACAATTAATAGTCTACCAACCAAAAAAAGTCCAGGACCAGATGGATTCACAGCTGAATTCTACCAGAGGTACAAGGAGGAGTTGGTACCATTCCTTCTGAAACTATTCCAATCAATAGAAAAAGAGGGAATCCTCCCTAACTCATTTTATGAGGCCAACATCATCCTGATACCAAAGCCTGGCAGAGATACAACAAAAAAAGAGAATTTTAGAACAATATCCCTGATGAACATCGATGCAAAAATCCTCAATAAAATACTGGCAAACCGGATTCAGCAGCACATCCAAAAGCTTATCCACCATGATCAAGTCGGCTTCATCCCTGGGATGCAAGGCTGGTTCAACATTCGCAAATCAATAAACATAATCCAGCATATAAACAGAACAAAAGACAAGAACCACATGATTATCTCAATAGATGCAGAAAAGGCTTTTGACAAAATTCAACAGCCCTTCATGCTAAAAACGCTCAATAAATTCGGTATTGATGGAACGCACCTCAAAATAATAAGAGCTATTTATGACAAACCCACAGCCAATATCATACTGAATGGGCAAAAAC
>NW_020253679.1:0-7596 GCF_003255815.1 Theropithecus gelada
TCCTGGAGTTGTTAATTCCGAGAACTTCGAGGCAGGGTGGGACCCCCGGAATTGGCAGGGTGGGACCCCATGAGGTTGTTTCCTGGAATTGGCAGGGTGGGACCCTATCGAGGCAGGGTAGGACCTTATCGAGGCAGGGTGGGACCCTATCGAGGCAGGGTGGGACCTTATCCAGGGCCACCTGGTGTTAATTTTTTAAGTTTTATGAGGCCTAGTTTCATTCCCTCCTCTTTTTGTGTCAGAGGCTCAATCTTGAGCCTCTTCTTCAGTCCTGAGGGTCTGGTATTGTTGGGTCAGAACCATAGCATGTACTATGTTTAATCTCTTTTTAATAAGGGCAAGTAAGCGGTTAAGTATGCACGGCCCGAAAGTCAGGATGAGCGTGAGCAGGATGAGGGGTCCTAAGATGGTGGAGATTAAGGTGCTAAACCAAGGGGATTGGTTGTACCAGCTTTCAAACCAACTCTGCTGAGACTCTCTCTCTTTCTTTCTTTTGTCTAATCTTTCTCTTAATTTTGCCATAGAATCCTTAACTACTCCTGAATGATCTGCATAAAAGCAACATTGCTCTTTGAGGGCTGCACAGAGCCCGCCCTCTTTCAGAAAGACAATCTCCAGTCCTCGTCGGTTTTGTAATACTACTTCAGACAAAGAAGTCAAGGACTCTTGAAGTTTTGTGATAGAGTGTTCTATGGCTCTAAGGTCTTCATCTATGGCTATTCTAAGTTGGTGCAGATGGTAGTTACCATGTACTAGGGCTGCCGTCCCAGTCCCAACTCCAGCTGCTACCCCAATTCCTAACATGACGGCGAGGGTGAGGGAGATAGGTTCTCTTTTTCGTCTTATATGGGTTTTCTGCTCATACCGGAGGTCAAAGGAGTCTCCAGAGTGGTAGTAGACCCGGGGAACAACTTGTACCAACACGCAATAGTGGGTACCTCTGCTAAAAACAGCTGTGGATATACAGGGGGTGAGTCCAGTGTCGCAAGCCCACCAGTCCATCTCAGAGGGGACTAAATAGTGATTGGATCTGGGTACTGCCAAGGTTACATTACAAAGGTGCTGATGACTAGGGGGCACTTGGCCTATGCAGGTTCCTGACCCAGAAACTTCAGCCAAGGTTAGTTTTCTTTGTTGTTCCCACGCACATCCAGTAGGATTGGTGGAGCTAGTGAAATTATTAGTGGAGGCGATGCCTTCATAATAAGGGGGGCCTGTTGCTAGACATAGCCAGCAAGAGGAGGTGAATTCTGGCCTTGTCTGGTTTAAAGCAAAATAGGAGCCCTTTATGAGATTTAGGAGCCTGTCACCTATTCCCGGGATGAGGGGCCCGTGGGTGATGGTTTGGGCTGAGGGTGTATATTTAGAGGAGGTGGAGATCAAGGGCGGGGAAGTGCTTTGAGGAGCTTTTGGTTGGGGCTTCCCCGGTACGGGAGCCAGGGGCTTCTTTGCTCCTGATAAAACCTGGTTCGGCCCTACTGCAACGGAGGCTATGTCCGGGTCAACTAGTAATCTAATTTGAATAGGGACCCCATACGGCGGCTTTTGGTATAGATAAAGGCCCCATATTAACCCTGTTATCCAACTGTTATCAGATTTTGCCGCATCTTTAAATGTGATGCGGACCAGATTGCAATTTTTTGAATATCGGGTTCTGGTGCAGGGCTGGACAAAGGACATGGTTATGTACCAGGGTTTCGTGGCCCATTTCCATTCTCCATCATTATTAGTTACACAGGACCAACTATTGCAATACAGGTGAGTTATATCTCCACAAGTTTTTTTCATTTCCCCTGTCCTGAATCCGGGACAGGCATAGAACCCGTTCCAGCTGATGGACACCCTTCTAACCTGTTTTCTCCATTCCCCCCCTTCCATGTCATCTATCTTTGCTATTTTGTCTAGGTTGAAATAGAGGTCTGGGAACCAAGTCCCTAGGGGAGCAATTTTTGAGGTTTCACCTAGGACCTCATGATTATTAAAATTAATCACTTGCCAGGTCAGGTTATATGGCCGGTGGGGGTTAGCATCAGTGAGTATACTGCCAGCGGCGCAGGGAAGGAGGGCAAGCAATAAGCAAGGGGTTAGATACGAGAGAGTCTTATCTTGAGCGGGTCCCCGGAGCGTCGGAGTTTCCATGTCTCAGATGGTGCTGGTCCGGGCGTCTCTGGAGCAGCCTTGGCGTGGGATGCGTGGATCCAAGTGGAGATTCCGTCAACCTTTATGGCTGTGGGTGTGGTCAGGAGAACAATGTAGGGTCCTTTCCATCGAGGCTCTAGTCCTTGAGAGCGGTGCCGTCTGACGTAGACGGAGTCTCCCACCTGGAAGGGGTGACTGGTCTGTGGGTGTCCTGGTCGGTACAGTTCTGCCAAGGGGGCCCAGATTTGGGCCTGTACTGCTTGGAGTCCTTTCAGCCGAGCCTGTAGGTCAGTCTTAGGATCGGAGGGGGAGAAGGAGTCGAGCAAGGTTGACAAAGGGGGAGGTCCTCCGTAGAGGATTTCATATGGAGTGAGCCCAAAACGGTTAGGCGTATTTCGGGCTCTTAATAGAGCTAGGGACAGGAGGCGTCTCCAATCTTTTAAGCCAGTCTCTAAGGTCAATTTAGTAAGGGTCTCTTTAATGGTTCTATTCATTCTTTCTACCTGTCCTGAGCTCTGGGGTCTATAGGCACAATGCAATTTCCAATTAATCCCCAATATCCTGGCTAGCCCCTGACTTACCTGAGAAACGAAGGCCGGCCCATTGTCTGACCCAATTACCTTGGGAAGTCCGAATCTAGGAAAGATTTCTTCCAAAATTTTCTTGGCTACTATGTGTGCCGTTTCTTGCTGGGTGGGGTAAGCTTCTACCCATCCTGAAAAGGTATCTACAAACACCAGTAAGTACTTATATCCAGCATAGTGAGGTTTTACTTCAGTGAAGTCTATTTCCCAATAGACTCCTGGGCAGTTACCACGAGTCCGTTTCCCTGCTGGCACTCGGGTAGCCCCAGCGTTTACCTGCTGACAGACCTTACAGGCAGATGTCACTTGCTCTATGAGTGTACTTGCCCTTGGGATTAGAAAGTCAGTTTTTTCAATTAACAATTTTAGCTTTCGATTACCCAAGTGTGTCCAGGCATGCATCTGCTGGATCATTGCCAGGGCTTCCTTTTGGGGAATGACTATTTTCCCTTCTTTTTCCCAGTTTCTAGTGTCTTTGTTTTCTGTAGCCCCTATGGCTCTTGCTTCTTCCTGGTCTTCTGAGGTATAAGTATGTTCAATGGTTATGTGGCTGGTTTCGTCAGGTTCTGTGGCTAGAGTTAGTACTTCTGCCACGGCGGCCTGCCTGGCCACTCGGTCAGCCTGTCTGTTTCCTACTGCGACGGGATCCTGTCCTTTCTGATGCCCGGGGCAGTGAATTATGGCCACTTCTTGAGGAAGAAAAAGGGCTTTTAATAAGGCAATTATTTCAGCTTTGTTCTTGATTTCCTTTCCTTCTGAGGTTAGGAGACCTCTCCTTTCATAGATACTTCCATGAGTATGAGCCGTTGCAAAGGCATATCGGCTATCAGTATAAATGTTAGCTTTCTTTCCCTTGGACAGCTCTAGGGCCTTGGTTAGTGCTATTAACTCAGCCTTCTGTGCAGACGTGCCAGGAGGTAGTGATTGTGCCCAAATGGTGTTGTGTCCGTCCACTACCGCCGCTCCCGCCCTCCGGGTACCTGAGTCAAGGTAGCTGCTGCCGTCTGTGTACCAAGTGTGATCCGCGTCTGGGAGTTCTTGGTCTTTAAGATCTTCCCGCGTTCCATGGGTCTCAGCCAATACTTGTCGACAGTCGTGTGGGCTTGGCTGGTCTTCTGGTACCGGCAGCAGCGTGGCAGGATTTAAGGTGACCGGAGGGCCAAACTGGACGTGGTCCGTGTCCAGTAGGAGGGCCTGGTAGTGGGTTAGGCGTGCGTTGGTTATCCACCGGTCCGGGGGCTGCCGCACTATGGCCTCTAGAGCATGTGGGGTAATAACAGTTAGTAGCTGCCCAAGGGTTAATTTAGCAGAGTCCTTGACCAGCATAGCGGCAGCTGCCATGATACGAAAACACGGGGGCCAGCCGGCCGCCACAGGGTCCAGCTTCTTGGACAGGTACGCTACCGGTCTTTTCCAAGGCCCCAATTTTTGAGTCAGGACTCCTTTGGCAATCCCTTGCCTTTCGTCCAGGAAGAGGGTAAAGGGCTTTGAGGTGTCCGGTAACCCAAGGGCTGGGGCAGACAAGAGTGCCTTTTTTAGTGCCTCAAAAGCCAATTGATGCTCTGTCTGCCAGGTGAAAGGGGTGCTTTCCTTGGTGAGTGCATAAAGGGGGGCGGCCAATTCAGCAAAACCAGGTATCCACAAGTGACAGAACCCAGCAGTTCCCAAGAATTCACGTACCTCCCTGGGACTTCGTGGTGGTGGAAGGCGAGCCACTGTCTCTATGCGCCCAGGGGTGAGCCACCTTTTCCCTTCACTCAGGATATACCCCAGATATGTTACCTTGGTCTGGCAGAGCTGTGCCTTCTTGGTGGATGCCCGGTATCCTTTTTCACCCAGTTCCTGGAGTAGATGCCTGGTACCTTGTATGCAGGTTTCCTTTGTAGGGGCAGCCAGGAGGAGGTCATCTACATATTGGAGTAGGGTCACCTCTGGATTTTGGGTCCGGAAGTCAGCCAGATCTCAATGAAGAGCCTCATCGAAGAGAGTGGGAGAGTTCTTGAATCCTTGGGGAAGCCGGGTCCAGGTAAATTGGCCCAAAATTCCTTTCTCAGGATCTTTCCACTCAAAGGCAAAGAGTTCTTGGCTTTGGGGGGCCAGAGGTAAACAGAAGAAAGCATCTTTTAAATCTAATACTGTGTACCAGTTATAGCCAGGTTTTAAGGTGCTAAGTAAGTTGTAAGGGTTGGGGACTGTGGGATGAATGTCCATGGTTCTCTTGTTAATTTCTCTCAAGTCTTGGACGGGCCTGTAGTCCTGAGTACCAGGCTTTTTTACTGGCAGAAGAGGAGTGTTCCAGGGCGAGTGACAAGGTCGCAACACTCCAAGTTCTAGAAATTTGTTAATGTGCTGCTGAATACCTATATGAGCCTCCTGGCTCATAAGATATTGCTTGATAGACACGGGCACCGCCGTGGGCTTTAGATCAATTATGATTGGGGCTTGATACTTGGCCCACCCGAGTCCTCCCGTTTCTGCCCAAGCTTGGGGAAAATCTTGCAACCAACCATCAGGGAGGCGAGTGATGGCCGGGGCGTCAAAAAGCCGATGTTCATCTTGCAGAGACACAGTTAAAATTTGGAGGGGCTGACCGTCCCGATCTAATACCTGGGCCCCTGTCTCAGAGAAGTGGATTTGGGCTCCGAGCTTGGTCAGAAGGTCTCGTCCTAGGAGGGGGTAAGGGCATTCGGGGACCACCA
The DNA here is from genome assembly GCF_003255815.1 of Theropithecus gelada. NCBI lineage: Eukaryota > Metazoa > Chordata > Mammalia > Primates > Cercopithecidae > Theropithecus > Theropithecus gelada. Next base: position 5,423 of record NW_020253679.1, read on the forward strand.
AGAAGGAATGTGTTACTATTCCTTTTCCAAGATTGACTGTTCGGTGGTTAGTCCACTGGTGCGATTTTCCCCCTGTTGCCCCCCGTACCCAGGATGTGCGGGAAGACAGGGGCCTGTCGGCCTTTGTCAAAACTGAATGTTGGGCCCCTGTATCCACCAAGAAGGTGGTGGGGTGCCCCCCTACAGAGAGAGTTAGCCGGGGCTCGGGGGGGGTGCTCCAGAGCCTTGACGCCCCTATTCGCTATCTTCACCTAAGGCGAGGACAGTGACAGGTTTCTTTTGGTCTTTAGGACGCTTGGGGCAATCTTTGATCCAATGTCCTCGTTCTTTGCAGTAGGCACACTGGTCTTTTTCTACTTTTGGCCGCCTTCGCTTCTCTCCCTCTCTCCCTGGTCCTTTCTCTTTCACTACTGCCGCCAGGATTTTTGTTAAATGCTTATCCCTCTTTCAATCCCTACGATCCTCTCGCTCCTCCTGTTCCTTCGCTAACCTGGCTTCCCTTCCCTCAGGGGTTTCTCTCTTATTATACACTTTTTCTGCCTCCCTAACCAATTCCTGTAATCCATAGGTCTGGATCCCATCCAGCCTCTGGAGTTTTCCTCTGATATCTAATGCAGCTTGGTCTATGAATGCCATAGCTATGGTAGCCTTATGTTCTAGGGCCTCTGGGTCGAATGGGGTATACATTCGGAACCCTTCCAGTAGCCTCTCCATGAAGGCTGCCGGGCTTTCGTCCCTTTCCTGAGTTATAGTTCTTACCTTGGCCAAATTTGTGGGGCGTTTTCCTGCCCCTTTGAGACCCGCCAACAGAGCCTGGTGATAGATTCGGAGACTCTCCCTACCTGGTGCCGTTTCATAGTCCCAGTCCAGGCGGGTGAGGGGAAATCCCTCGTCTATTTCATTGGGGAGTTGGGTTGGGAGGCCCCCTGGTCCTGGCACATTTTTCCGGGCCTCCAGGGGGACTCGCTGCCTCTCTTCAGTGGTTAGGAGGACCTGCAAGAGCTGCTGGCAATCATCCCAGGTGGGCTGGTGGGTGAGGAGAATGGATTCTATCAACGAGGTTAGGCCCTGAGGGTCTTGGGAAAAGGAAGGGTTATGGGTCTTCCAGTTGTAGAGGTCAGAGGCAGAGAAAGGCCAGTATTGGACTGTACGATTGACGGTGCGGAGGGGAAAAAGGGAGGATCGCCAAGTGGGAGGGCCATCTGGGTCCTCAGTCCGCCGCAGGCGGAGGCGAGGTGTTGCTGGCGGAGCTTGAGGGGTGAGTTCGGGTGGGACCAGAGAGGGAGACATGGAGGGGGCCGAGGGGGAAGTTGGGGAAAGGGTAGGGACCGAGGGGGAAGTTGGGGAAAGGGTAGGGACCGAGGGGGAAGTTGGGGAAAGGGTAGGGACCGAGGGGGAAGTTGGGGAAAGGGTAGGGGCCAACGGGGAAGCGTAAGGCGGAGGTCTCAGGAGGGGGTTTTCAGGTGTAGGAGGCAGGGGGTCAAGAAGGAGGAGGTCCCTCTGGGGCTCATCTGGGAGAACCGGCTTATGCGGGTCTGAATTCCGGTTCTTCAGGGTCTCTAAGGCAAGGAGGGTAGATTGGGATGGGGAAGGGGAATGGAGGAAGGGTTTCACCCAAAAAGGAGGGTTTTGGACCAGATTTTCCCAAGTAATTATGTAGGCCACCTGGTCTGGGTGTCCGAGTGGCCCAGGATCCATCACTTTTGCTTTGACCTGTAGGATAATTGAGAGGTTAAATGTTCCGTCCCGTGGCCACTCTACCTGGAGGGTTGGCCATTCGGACGAGCAGAATGTTTTCCATCGTCCCTTACGGACTTCTACAGAGAGGTGGTGGGCTCGAGCCCGAACGTCAGGGAAGTGAATCAGTGTCAGAGTTAAAGGGGTTGTCAACATCTGTCCCATAGTTCTGTCTAGAGATTCTTTCACACACAAGGACAAAATGAAAGCAACATACAAAAGGACCAGACAAATGAGAAGAAGCCGCACGGCCAGAGAGTGGCGCCACAGTTTCACAAAATATTCAGATGGCAGGGGCGACGGCGCCCTGCCTACAGATTCGAGGAGGCTGACGGAGTCGTCAGCCTTCTTCCAGACTACCGCCAGGGCGTCCCCCGGGGCATAAGTGAGAAGGTGCCGGACACGTCTGTCCCCCTTCTCCACTTAATTATTCAGAC
>NW_020253680.1:0-1324 GCF_003255815.1 Theropithecus gelada
ATTTATCTGAAGATATTTCCTTTTTCTCTGTAGCCCTCAATGCGTTCCCTAATGGTACTTTGCAGATTCTACGAGAAGAGTGTTAGCAAACTGCTACATGAATAAAAAGGGAGAACTCTGTGAGACTAACTCAGAGATCTGAATGACATTTCTCAGAAATCTTCTTTCTCTTTTTTTCTGGTGTATTTCCTTTGACTGTATACACAATGCAGTTTCTCAGAAAGCTTCTTTTCAGTTTTTATCTGATATATTTCCTTTTTCACTGTAGCCGTTAATGCGCTCCCAAACATCACAAAGCACATTCCACGAAAAGAGTGTTAACAAACAGCTACATGAACAGAAAGGTGGAACACTGAGAGATGAATGCATAGGTCACATAGAACTTTTTCAGAACGCTGCCTTTAGTTTTTATCTGAAGATATTTCCTTTTTCACTGGAGCCCTCAATGTGCTCCCAAATATCACTTTGCAGATTCCACGAGAAGAGTGTTAGCAAACAGCAACATGAACAGAAAGGTAGAACTCTGTGAGATGAACTCAGAGATCAGAAAGACATTTCTCAGAATTCTTCTTTCCCCTTTTTATCTGGGGATATTTCCTTTGGCTGTATACTCCTGCAAGTGATCCAAAATATCGGTTCTCAGATTCAACAAAAACTGGACTAGCAAACAGCTCCATGAAATACAGCTGTAACTCAGTGACTTGAATTTACACATCACAAACCAGTTTCTCAGAAAGCTTCTTTCTACTTTTTATCTGATGATATATCCTTTGTCACCATAAGCTTCATTGGGCTTAGAAATACCCCACTGTAGTTTTGAAGAAAACTATGTTAGCAAACTGATCAATGAACAGAAATGTGTAACTCTGCGAGTTGCATTCACAGGTCACAATGCAGTTTCTCAGAAAGCTTCTTTTCAGTTTTTATCTGATATATTTTCTTTTTCACTGTAGCCGTTAATTTGCTCCCAAACATCAGTTAGCAAATTCCACGAGAAAATGTTATCAAACAGCTACATGAAGGGAAAGGTGGAACTCTGTGATGTAAATGCACAGGTCATATAGAAGTTTCTCAAAACGCTGCCTTTAGTTTTTATCTGAAGATATTTCCTTTTTCACTGGAGCCCTCAATGTGCTCCCAAATATCACTTTGCAGATTCCACGAGAAGAGTGTTAGCAAACAGCTACATGAACAGAAAGGTAGAACTCTGTGAGATGAACTCAGAGATCAGAAAGACATTTCTCAGAAATCTTCTGTCTCATTTTTATCTGGGATTTTTTCCTTTGGCTGTATACTCCTCCGAGTGATCCGTAATATCGCTTCA
>NW_020253681.1:0-1323 GCF_003255815.1 Theropithecus gelada
CCTCATGCACACAGGCCTGACCACCTGCTGCAAGCTCTGGCACAGGAGTGTAACCCAGGTAACCTGAGTTTGCAGCTGTGCAGGGGAGATGCTCCTCTCCTCCCCCAAACCCACAGGAAACAGCAAAACGAATGAACATCTAAAAGGACAATTTCACTTCCAGGGAAGCTATTTAACGCGGCAGAGCAGCCAACTAAGCCGCTAACTGCGGGACTCCAGGTTCATGGTGAAAGGATGGGTGGGATTTTCTCTTTCCTGAAATAAGTGGCTGCTGCTTTGTTTTCCCAGATTCCAGGCTTCACTTAGGCTCCACGGTGGAGTCAAAATTCCAAAAGGTGCAGGTGATAGGGAAGGTCACCCCACAAATGGAGGTGGCAGGATGGCTGTGCCAACAGAGGAGGTGATCAGTGGATTACCCTAATGGGACAGCGGGGAGGTAGGACAGGTTGCCCTAGAAAGGAAGGTGATCGGATGGGTCACCCTGATGCTGCAGGTGACAGGATGGGTTCCCCACCAAAATCAAGGGAGGAGTCTTCAGGGAGCAAGACTGCCACTTTAGAGGCAGCTGAACCAGGGTTGGAAGGAGACCCTGATCTGGGCTCCTTTAGCACAGGGATGGTGTGAGCCTTGCTAGGAGGCGCTGTGCAGGGCCGGCACGACCTCAGATGGGGCAGCAGGACCACCTGTGAGGCCATGAGACCAGTGAGTGTCCCTCTTTCATGCTGAAACATTGCAGAGGAAGGGACCATGGGTAGGGGGTGGAGGGGTCTCTCTCAGGCTCCTGGAGCAGAAGAGCAGCTGCAGCCATTGCACAGCTAAAGACCACACTCACCACGGCATCCTGGAGCCAAAGACACGAGAGTCAATGCTCAGATGAAGGGAGGGGGACCATGGCCTTTCCCTGTTGTTGTTCTGGGCACATGGCACTGGGCTCAGGGAAAGGAAGAAGCCCATTAATGCCATTAATGGCAGACACTTCTTGCCAGCCTTGGCGAATTTGATATAGAAAAAACAAGTGTACCTTGTCTCCTACCTGTTACACAAGGAAATGACCCAAACTCCAAGCCATGTAAAACAAATACTACAAATATTTCACTGTAGAGCCAACTTGTTTAAATGGATGTGCAAAGAAGAACAAATTATGCTAAGTCTCCAGACCCACCTGGGCCTCTCAAAGGAAAGGCTTCCAGGGTCCACGTTTAATCGCTCCAGCTGGAGACGGTTTCAGTTCCTCACAGTCCCAATCAGCTTCCGTAGCATCTTCCATTCCACATGACCTGTTTCTTACATTGTTTTCCATTTAGCTGAATTAGGGTACAAGGG
>NW_020253682.1:0-1323 GCF_003255815.1 Theropithecus gelada
CCTCATGCACACAGGCCTGACCACCTGCTGCAAGCTCTGGCACAGGAATGTAACCCAGCTAACCTGAGTTTGCAGCTGTGCAGGGGAGATGCTCCTCTCCTCCCCAAAACCCACAGGAAACAGCAAAACAAATGAACATCTAAGAGGACAATTTCGCTTCCAGGGAAGCTATTTAACGCGGCAGAGCAGCCAACTAAGCAGCTAACTGCGGGACTCCAGGTTCATGGTGAAAGGATGGGTGGGATTTTCTCTTTCCTGAAATAACTGGCTGCTGCTTTGTTTTCCCAGATTCCAGGCTTCACTTAGGCTCCATGGTGGAGTCAAAATTCCAAAAGGTGTAGGTGATAGGGAAGGTCACCCCACAGATGGAGGTGGCAGGATGGCTGTGCCAACAGAGGAGGTGATCAGTGGATTACCCTAATGGGGCAGCTGGGAGGTAGGACAGGTTGCCCTAGAAAGGAAGGTGATCGGATGGGTCACCCTGATGCTGCAGGTGACAGGATGGGTTCCCCACCAAAATCAAGGGAGGAGTCTTCAGGGAGCAAGACTGCCACTCTAGAGGCAGCTGAACCAGGGTTGGAAGGAGACCCTGATCTGGGCTCCTTTAGCACAGGGATGGTGTGAGCCTTGGTAGGAGGCTCTGTGCAGGGCCGGCACGACCTCAGATGGGGCAGCAGGACCACCTGTGAGGCCATGAGACCAGTGAGTGTCCCTCTTTCATGCTGAAACATTGCAGAGGGAGGGACCATGGGTAGGGGGTGGAGGGGTCTCTCTCAGGCTCCTGGAGCAGAAGAGCAGCTGCAGCCATTGCATAGCTAAAGACCACACTCACCACGGCATCCTGGAGCCAAGGGTGTGAGAGTCAATGCTCAGATGAAGGGAGGGGGACCATGGCCTTTCCCTGTTGTTGTTCTGGGCACATGGCACTGGGCTCAGGGAAAGGAAGAAGCCCATTAATGCCATTAATGGCAGACACTTCTTGCCAGCCTTGGCGAATTTGATTTAGAAAAAACAAGTGTACCTTGTCTCCTACCTGTTACACAAGGAAATGACCCAAACTCCAAGCCATGTAAAACAAATACTATAAATATTTCACTGTAGAGCCAACTTGTTTAAATGGATGTGCAAAGAAGAAAAAATTATGCTAAGTCTCCAGACCCACCTGGGCCTCTCAAAGGAAAGGCTTCCAGGGTCCACATTTAATCGCTCCAGCTGGAGACGGTTTCAGTTCTTCACAGTCCCAATCAGCTTCCGTAGCATCTTCCATTCCACATGGCCTGTTTCTTACATTGTTTTCCATTTAGCTGAATTAGGGTACAAGGG
>NW_020253683.1:0-191 GCF_003255815.1 Theropithecus gelada
GAGGAGGAGGAGGAGGAGGAAACAGCCGGGCGAGGTGGCTCACACGCCTGTAAAAGAGGAGAAGGAGGAGGAGGAGGAAACAGCCAGGCGACCTGGCTCATGGCTGTAAAAGAGGAGGAGGAGGAGGAAACAGCCAGGTGGGTGGCTCACGCCTGTAAAAGAGGAGGAGGAGGAGGAAACAGCCAGGCGGG
>NW_020253683.1:226-1323 GCF_003255815.1 Theropithecus gelada
AGGAGGAGGAGGAGGAAACAGCCAGGCGACCTGGCTCATGGCTGTAAAAGAGGAGGAGGAGGAGGAAACAGCCAGGTGGGTGGCTCACGCCTGTAAAAGAGGAGGAGGAGGAAACAGCCAGGCGTGGTGGCTCATGGCTGGAGGAGGAGGAGGAGGAGGAGGAGGAGGAGGAGGAGGAAACAGCCAGGTGGGTGGCTCACGCCTGTAAAAGAGGAGGAGGAGGAGGAAACAGCCAGGTGTGGTGGCTCATGGCTGTAAAAGAGGAAGAGGAGGAGGAAACAGCCAGGTGTGGTGGCTCACGCCTGTAAAAGAGGAGGAGGAGGAGGAAACAGCCAGGCGGGTGGCTCACGCCTGTAAAAGAGGAGGAGGAGGAGGAAACAGCCAGGCGACCTGGCTCATGGCTGTAAAAGAGGAGGAGGAGGAGGAAACAGCCAGGTGGGTGGCTCACGCCTGTAAAAGAGGAGGAGGAGGAAACAGCCAGGCGTGGTGGCTCATGGCTGGAGGAGGAGGAGGAGGAGGAGGAGGAGGAGGAGGAGGAAACAGCCAGGTGGGTGGCTCACGCCTGTAAAAGAGGAGGAGGAGGAGGAAACAGCCAGGCGACCTGGCTCATGCTTGTAGAGGCAGAGGAGGAGGAGGAAACACCCATGTGTAATGGCTCACACCTGTTGAGGAGGAAGGAACAGCCAGGCGAGGTGACTCACACCCTTGTAAAAGAGGAGGAGGAGGAGGAAACAGCCAGGCGGGTGACTCACACACCTGTAAAAGAGGAGGAAACAGCCAGGCGAGGTAACTCACACACCTGTAAAAGAGGAGGAGGAGGAGGAGGAAACAGCCAGGCGTAGTGGCTCACACGCCTGTAAAAGAGGAGGAGGAGGAGGAAACAGCCAGGCGACCTGGCTCATGCTTGTAGAGGCAGAGGAGGAGGAGGAAACACCCATGTGCAATGGCTCACACCTGTTGAGGAGGAAGTAACAGCCAGGCGAGGTGACTCACACACCTGTAAAAGAGGAAGAGAAGGAGGAGGAAACAGCCAGGCGAGGTGGCTCACACGCCTGTAAAAGAGGAGGAGGAGAAGGAGGAGTAAACAGCCAGGCGTG
>NW_020253684.1:0-1324 GCF_003255815.1 Theropithecus gelada
CATCTCACAGAGTTACGGCTTTCCCCTCAAGAAGCCTTTCGCTAAGACAGTTCTTGTGGAATTGGCAAAGTGATATTTGGAAGCCCATAGAGGGCTATGGTGAAAAAGGAATTATCCTCAGAAGAAAACTGAAAAGAAGCTTTCTGAGAATCTGCTTAGTGTTCTGTTAATTCATCTTACAGAGTTACATCTGTATTTCGTGGATCTCGTTGCTAGCCTTATTTCTGTGGAATCTGAGAACAGATATTTCGGATCCTTTTGAAGACTATAGGGCCAAAGGAAATATCCTCCGATAACAAAGAGAAAGAAGCTTTCTGAGAAACTTCTTTGTGTTCTGTGTAATCATGTCACAGAGTTAGAGCTTTCCCCTCAAGAAGCCTTTCGCTAAGACAGTTCTTGTGGAATTGGCAAAGTGATATTTGGAAGCCCATAGAGGGCTATGTTGAAAATGGAAATATCCTCAGATGAAATCTGGAAGGAAGCTTTCTGAGAAACTGCTGAGTGAACTCTTAATTCACCACACTGAGTTACATCTGTATTTCATGGATCTCTTTGATAGCCTTATTTCTGTGGAATCTGAGAACAGATATTTCGGATCCTTTTGAAGACTATAGGGCCAAAGGAAATATCCTCCGATAACAAAGAGAAAGAAGCTTTCTGAGAAACTTCTTTGTGTTCTGTGNAGAAACTTCTTTGTGTTCTGTGAAATCATCTCCCAGAGTTATAGCTTTCCCCTCAAGAAGCCTTTCGCTAAGACAGTTCTTGTGGAATTGGCAAAGTGATATTTAGAAGCCCATAGAGGGCTATGGTTAAAACAGAAATATCCTCAGATGTAATCTGGAAAGAAGCTTTCTGAGAAACTGCTGAGTGTTCTGTTAATTCATCTCACAGAGTTACATCTGTATTTCGTGGATCTCTTTGCTAGCCTTATTTCTGTGGAATCTGAGGACAGATATTTCGGATCCCTTTGAAGACTATAGGGCCAAAGGAAATATCCTCCGATAACAAAGAGAAAGAAGCTTTCTGAGAAACTTCTTTGTGTTCTGTGAAATCATCACACAGAGCTACAGCTTTCCCCTCAGGAAGCCTTTCGCTAAGACAGTTCTTGTGGAATTGGCAAAGTGATATTTGGAAGCCCATAGGGGGCTATGGTGAAAAAGGAAATATCCTCAGATGAAATCTGGAAAGAAGCTTTCTGACAAACTGCTGAGCGTTCTCTTAATTCATCTCACAGAGTTACATCTCTATTTCGTGGATCTCTTTGCCAGCCATATTTCTGTGGAATCTGAGAACAGATATTTCGGATCCCTTTGAAGACTATAGG
>NW_020253685.1:0-1323 GCF_003255815.1 Theropithecus gelada
TACCCACAATGTGTAATATTCAGCAAATCATCACTGCATACACAGAGGAACAGGAGGAGGTAGAATCTGTGGTCAAGAAAAAGGCAGTAAAATAGCGCACACACATGCAGGATGGTCTCTGTCACTCACCACATGCGGCGGCTGAGCACATGAAGTGCGCCCGGTCTGAAGTGGATTTGCTGCGTGAAAGAAATGCCAGTTACTATAAAAAATAGAAAATACTGTATTTGTGTATATATGCATATTTTATATATATATATATATATATATATTTTTTTTTTTTTTTTTGAGACGGAGTCTTGCTCTGTTGCCCAGGCTGGAGTGCAGTGGCGTGATTTTGGCTCACTGCAAGCTCCACCTCCTGCGTTCATGTCCTTCTCCTGCCTCAGCTTCCCAAGTAGCTGGGATTAGATGCACCCGCCACAACGCCTGGCTAACTTTTTGTATTTTTAGTAGAGATGGGGTTTCACCGTGTTAGCCAGGATGGTCTCGATCTCCTGATCTCATGATCCACCCGCCTCGGCCTCCCAAAGTGCTGGGATTACAGACTTGAGCCACCGCATCCGGCCTATTTGTATTTCTTATTGAAAGTAGAGTATGAGCATTTTGAGTTAAAAATATACTAGTAAAATTGTACCTGTTTATATATTTATATGAGGCTACAAGGAAGGTTTCAGAAGGTTTCAAGTTTTATAACAGGACTCTCAATTCTGTTGGAAAGTGCCAGTCTAGATGTCTGATACAGCAGAAAACTGAGTTTTTAAATCTATAATTATAAATATTTAGGGAATCAAAGTACAACGTGTCAGAGAATGAAAACGTTTTAATTCTTGAGCCAGAGGAAGGGCAAACACTTTTCACTATAATGGAGTTGGGGAATTTCAGGTTCTGTACACGATAATCTTGAGAATTGTCCCTCCTTCCTCACAGGTAAAAATCTGAGCAAACTGAAAAATCAGCAGTTCTTAAACCTGCAAGAGACCTGAGGTCACAGGCAAGCCACTGTCCCCAGATTGGCTGGACAGGTAAAGCAGATGAATCACCATACACTGGAACACAATGCTCCAAGGAACCCACAATGGGATTGGAAAGCCTGAACTGGAATTGACAAATTGCTACAGTGAGGTGTGGCCACGTCTGAGAGTTAAAACCTCCAGGAGGCCTGTGCCTACAGGTCTCATGCTTTTGGTGAATTGTATCATCAGAAGCTCAACCAGGTTCTGGAAGTGTAAATATCAGAGAAAAATCCCCTCATACTACAGGGGAAAGAGAATAAGAATCATTTTTCAATATGCAGGTGCACTCTTCACTAGGTCTACCTTC
>NW_020253686.1:0-1323 GCF_003255815.1 Theropithecus gelada
CATGCACCTTGCTCAGGCCCTGCTGCTGTGTTTCTGTTGATGCTGACAGTCACTGCTTAGCATGCACCTTGCTCAGGCCCTGCTGCTGCTGTTTCTGTTGATGCCGATGGACATTGTTTCGCATGCACCTTACCTAGTTCACGGCCTGTGCCGTGATAAAGACAAGACCTTTTGCTTCTGCACCCCAGGTACAATTCCTGTGAGATTCCTGTGAGCAATCTGGCAAATATTTTAGAAACTGTGTAGTTTGTGTTGCCTTGGCTTTTTATGTGAATCTTTCAGATGATAAGGAAATGAGAGTGGTTCACAAGAAAATGGAGCAGACCCAGGGGATAGTTAAGGGCCTCCTCCAAGCAATGTGGGTATCATAAAATAAATGTTAAAAAATGAAAGAGCTAAACAAGAAGGTGCTGGGGTTGATACAAAGACTTCGAACTACCAGGAGTTGGGAGCATTAATGGCGATCGCTTCAGGTCCATCAGCAATTCAGAGACCTAAACAAATATTCCCTATTTATGCCGAATTTGTAGACTGTAGAAATCTAGGAGACAAAATGACCAGGAAAAATGTGTGACTTGGCGTGGGTGAAGGTCTGGCAAGTTAATCAAGTTGAGGACTGTTGAAGTCCTAGGGTGATCTTGCCATTGCTGGGTGCCCAGACCATAGTCACACTCATGGGAAATTGCCAGCGAATAGAAAGTAGGTTTCTTTTCTATTTTTGGTAGTTCTTATTATCAGGCATATGAGCATTTGAATTTTGTCTTCATAGCATTTCCTGGGTATATTTCTCATTTTTTACAACACACATGATTTCCTCTAGATTTGCCACCTTCACAGGGTCACAGAGAAGGGTGAGAGAAGGGAGGTCCTGGTCTGGGTCTTGTAGGACCATGGACAAGAGTGGGGAGGGACAAGAGGAGGTTGTAAGAAATCATTCCGCCCCTCCCAGGAGGCTCAGGCCAGCCTTTTTTCTGCAATTGCAGTTCTGGGTTGTAAACCATGTAGACTCTTCCCTTCGGGCCAGGGTGGAAACTATGCAAATTCAAGTGGGGACCTCCCGACTGAAACCCAGGGCTCCCCTCCACGGTGAGTCTCCTGCACCACCAGCTGGGATCTCAGAGCCTCCTTTTCTGTCCTCCTCCAGGATGGGGTCCACCGTCATCCTCGCCCTGTTCCTGGCTGTTCTCCAAGGTCAGTCCTGCCCAGGGGTTGAGGCCACAGAGAAAAACAGGCAGAAGGGAGCCCCTGATGCAAATTTTGTGTCTCCCACACAGGAGTCTCTGCCGAGGTGCAGCTGGTGCAGTCTGCAGCAGAGGTGAAAAG
>NW_020253687.1:0-1323 GCF_003255815.1 Theropithecus gelada
ACATGGTTCTGCTTTCCTCGTGATTACAAATTCCAACTTTAATTTTATTTTTTTTTTTATTTTTATTTTTTTTAAATTTATTTATTATTATTATACTGTAAGTTGTAGGGTACATGTGCATAACGTGCAGGTTTGTTACATATGTATACTTGTGCCTTGTTGGTGTGCTGCACCCATCAACTCGTCATTTACATCAGGTATAACTCCCAATGCAATCCCTCCCCCCGCCCCCCTCCCCATGATAGGCCCCGGTGTGTGATGTTCCCCTTCCCGAGTCCAAGTGATCTCATTGTTCAGTTCCCACCTATGAGTGAGAACATGCGGTGTTTGGTTTTCTGTTCTTGTGATAGTTTGCTAAGAATGATGGATTCCAGCTGCATCCATGTCCCTACAAAGGACACAAACTCATCCTTTTTTATGGCTGCATAGTATTCCATGGTGTATATATGCCACATTTTCTTAATCCAATCGGTCACTGATGGACATTTGGGTTGATTCCAAGTCTTTGCTATTGTGAATAGTGCTGCAATAAACATACGTGTGCATGTGTCTTTATAGCAGCATAATTTATAATCCTTTGGGTATATCCCCAGTAATGGGATGGCTGGGTCATATGGTACATCTAGTTCTAGATCCTTGAGGAATCGCCATACTGTTCTCCATAATGGTTGAACTAGTTTACAATCCCACCAACAGTGTAAAAGTGTTCCTATTTCTCCACATCCTCTCCAGCACCTGTTGTTTCCTGACTTTTGAATGATCGCCATTCTAACTGGTGTGAGATGGTATCTCATTGTGGTTTTGATTTGCATTTCTCTGATGGCCAGTGATGATGAGCATTTTTTCATGTGTTTGTTGGCTGTATGAATGTCTTCTTTTGAGAAATGTCTATTCATATCCTTTGCCCACTTTTTGATGGGGTTGTTTGTTTTTTTCTTGTAAATTTGTTGGAGTTCTTTGTAGGTTCTGGATATTAGCCCTTTGTCAGATGAGTAGATTGCAAAAATTTTCTCCCATTCTGTAGGTTGCCTGTTCACTCTGATGGTAGTTTCTTTTGCTGTGCAGAAGCTCTTTAGTTTAATGAGATCCCATTTGTCAATTTTGGCTTTTGCTGCCGTTGCTTTTGGTGTTTTAGACATGAAGTCTTTGCCCATGCCTATGTCCTGAATGGTACTACCTAGATTTTCCTCTAGGATTTTTATGGTATTAGGTCTAACATTTAAGTCTCTAATCCATCTTGAATTAATTTTCGTATAAGGAGTAAGGAAAGGATCCTTTCCAACTTTAATTTTAATTCTTTCTCAGATTACACTGTTAGTAGTC
>NW_020253688.1:0-10698 GCF_003255815.1 Theropithecus gelada
TGGGAATTTTTGCATAGGTCTTCCTAACGCTGCAGGATATATAGATTGACCCCTAGCATCCTAAGCCAGTTAAAGGAGTCTGTGGGAATTTTTGCATAGGTCTTCCTAACACTGCAGGATGTACTTTTAACCCTTAGGCCATCCTGCTTCCACAAGGAATGTGTTGGATATTATAAGATGTACATAGTAAATGCTGCTGGTGCCCTGAATAGGGAAGATCAGGCTTTTGCAGGAGCTGATAGCCAGAGGCTTCTTGGAGGAGGTCACATTTGAAGTGGGCCATGGGGGTAGGCAGGATTTCAATAGGAAGAGGAGAAGGAGGGAGGTCATGAATAAAAGCAAGAAGTTGTATGCAGCAGTTTTCTGTGATTTTTTTTTTTTTAAACAGTACACATGGAGACTAATGAAGGAAGTGCTGGAATATAGGTTTGTGCTAGATGAAAGGGATCTTGGAGTCTTTCCTCACCAGCCAACAGTGTGAGACTTAAAGGATTTGAGTGGTGCGACATAGCTCTGTAGTAATAAGGCTCATTTTGCAGAACTATGTAGGGCCTTTTGGAGGTGAAAGGACTGGATCCAAACTCCAGTTGGGGGCTATTATGAGGCTCTAGAAAAGATGTGATGAGAGTGTGACTTTGAGCAGTGAGAGAAAGAATGGAAAGGGAAGGGCAGATGAGAGACACTGAAGAGGTGGGACAGCAGGTGCAGTGAGAAGACAGCATGCAAACAGACCAGAGGATTCAGCCTGGGTCTCATGGGGAACAGTGGCTTCAGTAAGACAAATGGTGTCACCAGCATCCCCACCCCCTCCCTTCCAAAAGAAAGGGCAAATAATTGTCTTCATAGACCCAGTGGAGCGTTTTGGCCAGGACCATCCAAGTCTAGGACTCTGAGCCATAGCCCCTAGTGGGTCTTCGCTCTGGTCTATAGAGCAGCTTGGATTTTTTCCATTGCTCTACCTTGAGTGCTAATACATTGCCTCCTATTTTTATTAAGAGCTTCACTGTGGAGGGAGCGTGAGTGTGTACAAGCTGTCAGAGCTGAGTCTTTTCAATAAACTCATGGGACTCTTTCAATTCCAATCAGGCAAGTGTCCTGCTCAAGCCTCTCTGTTTCTCAGGATGGATGTCAAAGGGAAAATGCAATTTTGGTTTGCAGGTCACTGACAAATATATGAAAGGGAAATCTCATGGGCAACTCTGTTTTTCACAAATATTGCTCTATAGCATTAAGTTTTTTGTTGTTTAAGTGAAATAAAATATATGCCATTCACTGAAAGGCCGCAAGGGGTAAGTCGGTTGAGAAATGTTGCTATGGCCATTTAAGGGCTTCAAGTGATGCTCACTTCCTTTCTCCCTTCCAATTTCCTTGGTCAGTGTTTGTCAGGTTCAACTCCAGCCATGGTTTCCCAGTGGAGGTCGATTCTGACACCAGCATCTTCCAGCTCAAGGAGGTGGTTGCTAAGCGACAGGGGGTTCCGACTGACCAGTTGCGTGTGATTTTCGCAGGGAAGGAGCTGAGGAATGACTGGACTGTGCAGGTGAGTCTCCCTTGGTGGCCATTTCTGGGATGCCGCCAGCTCCATTGCTCATGCCGCCTGCGCTGCCAATCTGACATTCATGCCTGAGATCTAATAGAATAAATAGTGCCTGGGGATTCCTTGAACTTTACTCCACACTGCTTCATTAATTCTGACCTTCTTAATTATGCATTAAAACAGCAAGCAGGAAAGATTGGAAGAACAACTGTGAGAGAGAGAGAGAGGGAGAAAGAACACACGAGCTAGGCTTAGTGAATAAATGTTTACTGACTACAGGAGCAGCAAGGCACAATTTCTGTGTCTGTTCAATTTCTGCCTTACTTATTCCATTTGAATCTTAATGAAGAAGGATTCGAATAAATTGTTCCCAGTCAGGCTGCTCAGTCCCTGCACTGTGAGGAATTCGTAACCCAATTGTGACCCCTGGAGGATAGTGAGGGCTGCTGCTATGCTACGCTAGAGGAGGTGTGGGCTCCAGGCCTCACTGGCAACTAGCTTTGGACACTGCTTGGCCAGGACCAGAATTGCACAGTTCCGCAGCTGGTGGGGAAGGAAGCCTGGAGCACAACAGAAGTATACCTTTGCATTGAATTTCTCTAAGGTTCAGTAAAATAGTCCCTGGAAATAGGCCCCTGCAACATAATAAGAGTGAATGATGCTCTCCTCTCTCCTGGCCCCAGCAGAGCTTCTGGCAGCCCACTGCTCCTATCCCCATGAAAGCCCTACACACTTGTCATTCGAATTGGTGATCTTTGCAGGAATCAGGGGGAACTGGTGAGGTGACTGATAATACCACCATCACCTAGAACTAGAGACCAGTCCTTTGTTGGGGAAACTCGCAAATACAGCTCACCATTTGTTGACGTTATTCTTTGTGAATGCAAGAAAGACAAACGCTTTCTGGGAATGGTTCCTGTGACTGTTACGGACCCTGCAGATATGTCTTCCCCTTTTCTTAACCAGCGTCAATTAATGGCACTCAGGTTTACAGCTGTATGGGGACCACTGCTCCGCACAGGGGTACTCCTGGGTCAGGGTACACAAAGTCCGTCCTTGTATCTGCCTCCTTTCCCAGTCTCTTCCGGGTGATGATATTTATGGCTTTGTAAAATGCTCTCAGAGTTTGGGTATACAAAGAAGCTATAGAAATGCAAATTGTTCCTGTCGTTCTGCAGTTTGCATCTCCTGCTGATGGTGTTGAGGCACACACTCATTGTGCACAAACTGCTGGGCTCTGCTTTCAGGCAATTTGGTTTTATAAGGGAAGTGCATGTGCTAAAAAGTGTTTTGATTTTTTTTTTTTTTTTCTATTTCAGTCAGCTAAAAAGCTTTTCACTGTATCTGCCAACTTCTAAATCCAAGGATGTTTCCTTCACAAATAAATAATTTTAAAACAGCTCCTTGAATCAGAACATTTTATATTGCCAGAACCTTCAGGTTCTAAACTGCCATTTGTGCTGATTCGTATAACAATTAGTGATTTCGTATGTAGTTAGACTAATTGCTTCAGAGGATTGACTTTGCAAACATATATGCATAAGACATGTGTTGATTTATGAGTCTTTATTTTGACAAACACTTTTTAAGCCCTTCCTATGTCCTAGGCTTCTCAGGGGATCCAAGAGAGAGACATAACTCAGCCCCTGTTTTCATGGAGACTGCTCTTTATTTATGAGCCCTAAAACCAAGAGAAATATTAGATTGAGCCATATGGGACTGCCATTTTTATCGGTTCTACAATTCCATGTGGTTCAACCTAATAGCTATAATACGTGAATATGAAACATAACTGCCATATCGCACCTGAAAATATTATGAAGTTTTAAAGGTGGGGAAAACACATCTGGCTGGAAGTCACCAGGAAGAACTTCATGGATGAATTGAATTGAGGTAGGATTCTGTAGATGCAGGAATGGAGGAATGAGCATAGAGAATGCTTGCTGAATAGGGTGGGTTCTTGTTCTTCTAGAACCTGAAGGAGATGTTGAAGATTGGACAAAAAATAAAATATGGGCTATATTTTACATAACCTTGACTGACTTGGCATTGAAGTTTCATTGGTGGGGAACTAGAGAAAAATGGGTTGCCATAGAAGGAAATGGGAAGTCTGAAGACCCAGTTTGGTTGGGAGAAGGGTGCAGCATTGTTCCAACATGATGGGAGTTGATGACAGCTGAGTACATGTGTTTGGAGATGTCTAACCGGCTATTGAGAACTTATGTCTGAGGACACTGAAAAAGAAAAGTTGATAATTATGGAACTTATATTAAATCACAGTTAAAAGATTTAGGTGCCGAGAAGTTGGCAAACTTTGTTCATAGAAGAGTTTCACTGTAAAGACTAGGAAGTTACACATGTAATTGCAAATTGATGTCTGTGTTTTCTTTAAGTGTACAACTGGCAGAATTTTAGCATCCTTTGATATTCTTGTATAATCTTAGAACATATGTTTGCAACTATTTAGTCAATACCTTTTAGTTACTCATTATCATTACAGGTGCTATATTTCACAGTATAAGCACAAAATATATAATAATAAGTTGCTGCTGAGAAAAAGAAGATGGACCTTGCATATGAGCTACTTAATGCTTCCACTGATGAATAGTAAATATACACCGTGGTGTCCTGAAGAGGAGATGACTAGGGTGGTATCTGTGCTTGCTGGGTGTTTTCCTCCTGTTTTCATTTTCATTATTATAGGTGATATGAGCATATATATTAGCTTATCATACAAAATTAGATATTGTGAGTATAAAAGAATACCCTATCAGTAATTATTCCAGGACAAAAGGTATATGTTGGGAGTATCCTAGGAACACTGAGGCAATGCTCACCCCACATATTGAGCAGTATCTCTCACACTTAGTTTCACCTTCTTTGAGGAGGAAATTAGTTTTAGTGCCTCACCCCAGGTACTTTGGGGAACTGTAGCTTGAGACCATAGTCTTATGAAATGTCATAATTTTAAAAAGCGAGTTTGTCTATTTAACTGGCAAAGGGTATTTGTAAGATTATAATAGCACTGATGTCACATCTAAAAAAATTTCATAGAATTCTCAATTCCGGGAGAACATGCCCACAGGCCACTTAGAAAGCACTTTTAGAGTATAGTTCTTTTCATTACACACTCATCTGTTCAGTTTTGTTGTTGGCAAGACTTTAAGAACTTTAAAGAATTAAAGGAAAATGGAAAAAAATAGAGACATTGAAAAACGAATGATCTAGCACACATTCTGCTTCTGGGAAGCTGGAGTAGACATACTTTTCCCTCTTCCTCCCAGCAACTACACTAAAAAGCCTACACATTGCATATTGTACAGTTGACTCGTGGAGTCATGGAGTTAGGGGTGCCAACCACTATGTCGACAAAATTCATGTATACTTTTATCTCCCCCACGCTTTACCAGTAGCCTGCTATTGACGGGAAGCCTTATTGACATCATAAACAGTTGATTAATACATATTTTTCATAGGTAATATGTGATGTATGCTTATAATAAAAAAAGCTAGAGAAAACATTAAGAACATTCCAAAAAAGGAGAAAACATATTTACTATGCATTAAGTAGAAGTGGATCATCAAGATTTTCATCGTCTTTGTCTTCATATTGAGAAGACTAAAGAGGAAGAGGAAGAGGGGAAGTTAGTCTTACTGTCTCAGGGGTGGCAGAGGCAGAAGAAAATCTGCATATAAATGGACCCATGCAGTTTAAACCCATGTTATTCAAGGGTCAGCTGTACAAGCTTATTACGATTCTGAAAGTGGTGAGAAGAATGTGGACAGAGTAGGGATTTTAGAGGTGGATTTCTTGAGTTTTCTTTTTGCCACATTACCTCAGATGTGGAACTGAAGTAACTGGCAACCTGAAAATGTCAACATGTGTAGACAAAAATAAAAGAGAAGAGAAAAGAAGTGGAGAGGAAGGGAGAGGCAGAGAGAGAAGGGAGGGGGGAAGGGAAGGGAAAAGGAAGAAAGGAAGGAAGGAAGGAAGAAATCCCCAACAATGGCCTGTTTTTTATCCAAAGGACTCAGAAAGGGGCTGCCTAGCAACATAGAAAACATTTAGACAATAACCAGTCTACTCCAGCCAAACGCAACAGAAAAACTGCGGCCCTATCCTTGTCCCCACCAAAACTAGTAAAGGCCGAGTGGAGAGCCTTTTGTTTGAAATTTCTGAAATAAAACACTCACTGACGGGTATGACACAAGAATGGAAGGAACAGAGAAAAGAGTCAGTGAACTGGAAGATGGAACATAGAAATGACACAGTCCAAATGGCAAAGAAAAACTAGGCTGGGAAAAGAAAAAAGGAATAGAGCCTCAGAGACCCGTGAGACTCTGATAGAGCATTTAAAGTTTGTGTCAGGGGATTCCCGGAAGGAGAAGATAATGGTGGGCAAATGCTCAACGAAATAATTGTTGGAAACTTCCGAAGTTTGCAAGAGACATAAAGTTATAGATAGATTCATAAAGCTGAGTGAATCTAAAACAGGAAAAACCCAAAGAAACCCACACCAACACACAACATAATTCAGCTTCTTAAGACTAAAGACAAATTGTAAATCTTGAAAGAAGCCAGAGAAATATCACACCTTCCCTATAGGGGTAAAATTGTTCTAAATACAGTGGATTTCTCATCAGAAACCATGAAGGGTAGAAGGAAGTGGCACAATGTTTTTCAAATACTGAAAGAAAAGAACTGCCAACCTGTAATATTATACCCAGTGACAATGTCGTTCAGGAATAAAGAACAAATCAATACTTTTTTTTAGATAAAGAAAAGCTAAGCGAATTTGTCACCAGCAGACCTACCCTAAAAGAATGGCTAAAGAAATTTTCTAAACAAATGAAACAACAACAACAAAAAAGGAATTTTGGAGCACTAGGAAGGAGGGAAAAACATAGTAAGCATAAATATGGGTAAATACAATGCACTGTTTTTCTCCTCTTGAGTTTTCTAAATTATGTTTGAGGGTTGCAGCAAAAGTTATAGCATTGTCGAATGTATTTCTATATGTAGAGGAAGGATTTCAGGCAAATATAAACACAGATGCAAGGAAAGGTAAGATTTCTAAACTTAACCTATAAAATGGCAACTGCAGTAGAGCATGACAAGTTAAGAAAGTATAAAGTAACGTCTACAGTAATCGGTGAAGTAGGTAAATAGCTAAAATACAAAGTAAAGACAACACCAGATGCTGGTGAGGATGTGGAGAAATTGGATTACTCACAAATTGCTAATGGGAATATAAAATGGTAGAGCCACTCTGGAAAAGAATATAGCAGTTTCTTTAAAAATGACATATGTATTTACCAGATGACAGGGTTATACTCTTATTTATTTATCCTCGAGAAATGAAGACATAGGTACACAGACAAATCTGTATATGAACGTTTATAGCAGTTTTATTCATATTAGCAGAACATGGAAACAACTCTGATGTCTTTCACGGTCAATGGTTCAACAAACTGGTACCTCCATACCCTAGAATATTACTCAGCAGTAAAACAGGAGCAGGCTGTTGATACACAATATATCTTGGATGGATCTCAGGGGAAATGTGCTGTGTGGAAAAAAACCCTTCCCCAAAGGTCATACACTGAATAATTTTATTTATATAACATTCTCAAAATGACAAAATGATAGGAATGGAGAACAGATTCACGCCTCCCAGCGGTTCTGAAGGGCATGGAAGCAGGCGAGAGGAGGGTGCAGCTGTGAAAGTGTAGCAGAAGGGACCCTTTGACCATCCTCTGTGCTAACTGCAACAATGCTTATAGTACAATCATAACATCTAGCTTGACAAGATGTTACCATTGGGGGAAACTGGGGAAAAGGTAGCTGGCATCTTTCTGTGCTATCTCTTACAAATGCATTAGAATGTGTAAGCATTTTAATATAAAGTTGAATTTAAAAAAACAGAATATCTGTCCACTTTCACAGAGGAATTGAAACTATCACTTTCTCAGAAAATCCACAAGCTTGCTGTTTGTCTCTCTTTTAAAGGGAGAGTAGGTATTCAATAAGTGATATTTAACATAAGAAATGAGAAAAACAATTTAATTGATTAGCAGACACATTTAAAGACTTGTTCATACTAAGAGTATGGGGTGAGTAAAACTTATAGAGATATTAATGTCTCTTTCTTGAATTCTTTTTTTTTTTTTTTGAGACAGAGTCTCACTCTGTTGCCCAGGCTGGAGTGCAATGGCACAATCCCTGCTCACGGCAAGCTGCGCATCTGAGTTCAAGCTGTTCTCCTGCCTCAGCCTGTCGGGTTTAAGCAATTCTCCTGCCTCAGCCTCCCGAATAGCAGGGACTACAGGCGCCCGCTACCATGCCTGGCTCATTTTTATATTTTTAGTAGAGACGGGGTTTCACCATGTTGGCCAGGCTGGTCTCAAACTCCTGATCTCGGGTGATCCACTCATCTCGGCCTCCCAAAGTGCTGAGATTACAGGCATGAGCCACCGTGCCTGGCCTCTTTCTTGAATTCTTAAACAGAATTTTTAGAACATTATAGGTCTGAATAGACATGATGAGTATTTATTTGCAAAGTCTTTACCAAATATTTCAACTAAGCAAAAGTAAATAGTTCTTGACAATTGTGTACCCCAGTTGTACGTATTTTTAACATTAATTTGTTAGTTATGCACTATAATTTTAGGAAATAAATAAGCCAGGTTGGGCACGGTGGCTCACTCCTGTAATCCCAGCACTTTGGGAGGCTGAGGCGGGCAGATCATTAGGTCAGGAGTTCGAGACCAGTTTGTCCAAAATGGTGAAACCCTGTCTCTACTAAAAATACAAAAATCAGCTGGGCATGGTGACGTGAACCTGTAATCCCAGGTACTCGGGAAACTGAAGCAGGAGAATCATTTCAACCCAGGAGGCGGCGGTGGCAGTAAGCTGAGATCACGCCATTGCATTCCAGCCTGGGCCATAGAGAGACTCCGTTTCAAAAAAAAAAGAAAAGGAAATAAATGATCTGTTGTGGTTATAAAGTTAGAGAAAACATTAGTAACATATTTATGTAATATAATTTAGGGATGTAATAACTTAATTTGTGAACTAAATTTATGCAAAATGCTTTTTTTTGTAGTTCAAAACTTTTTTTTTTTTTTTCTTTTGAGACAGAATCTTACTCTGTCCTGCAGGCTGGAGTGCAGTAGCATGATCTCGGCTCACTGCGACCTCTGTCTCGTGGGTTCAAGTGATTCTCCTGCCTCAGCCTCTCAAGTAGCTGGGATTTCAGACCTGTACCACCACACCCAGCTAATTTTTGTATTTTTAGTAAATATTGCTTTCTCTATTGACTATAAAACAGAAAGAGGCTAGCATCAATTTAGAGCATTGAATACATTTCCACCACGATTTTTTGTTTGTATATAAAAGAATTCTGCAAATGACCAACATAATTCGTATTTTAACTGATTATAGGATAAAAGAAGGCCAGGCTCAATACCATTATACCTAGAGCACAGTTGTGCAGTGATTTATTTCTGTGTAAGAGATTAGTCATGTAAATGAGATCCTCCATCACTACAGGACTGATACAGGCATCTTCTCTCTGAAGAGTTGCCTTGCAAATGGAACTTACTGCTGGCCTGCTTTATTTAGGCAAATATGTCCTCTTGAGTTCCTCCAAAGAGCAGGTACATTATGATATGAACAAGTAAGTGCTGCTACATGTCTGAGTCTAAAATCAAAGAATGGTTATCTGTACAGAGCCAATGCTCACTTCGGGAAGACCCTTATTTCATCTATGTGTGTCTGGTTGCGTCTATGTGTCAGTCAGAAAGTATCCCTGAATGACTTACCTCTTTGCATAATTCAGAACCCTCAGAAATGTTATTTTTCTGTTGAAAGGAAGCCTTGACATTTCTGTGCCCATGTGGACTTACAGAACATCTCTGAGGATTGCCATCAATAAGCATAGACTTGAAGAAAAAAAAAAAGCTGAGATTCTTCTAACTTCTTTTTTTTTTTTTTTTCTATTTTTTTGAGACGGAGTCTTGCTCTGCCGCCCAGGCTGGAGTACAGTGGCCGGATCTCAGCTCACTGCAAGCTCCGCCTCCCGGGTTCACGCCATTCTCCTGCCTCAGCCTCCCGAGTAGCTGGGACTACAGGCGCCTGCCACCTCGCCCGGCTAGTTTTTTGTATTTTTAGTAGAGACGGGGTTTCACCGTGTTAGCCAGGATGGTCTCGATCTCCTGACCTCGTGATCCGCCCATCTCGGCCTCCCAAAGTGCTGGGATTACAGGCTTGAGCCACCGCGCCCGGCCAGATTCTTCTAACTTCTAAGAGGCTGAAGATATGTAGTCTGTAGATTCATTTAATAGGCTGTCATCTCACAGATGTTTCCATTGTGATTACACTCATATTCCAAGGCAAGCAATGTGTGAGAGGGTGAAACTGCAGCAATCCAATCTCCAAACTCTTAACATAGGATGCATCTTATTAGGGTACAGGAAACCTGATAAATGACAGAGAAGAGATGACACACCGTGAAACTGTGTTACTATTCACCAAAGTCCTAGTTTCAAATATTCTGTTGTCTCCATTATTGGACTAAGATGCCATCATCCAATTGACCTGATGTTATCTGAGATTTTGCTTAATACAGTCATCATCCTTTAGGGAAGAATTTAAGAAATGAGAGGTTGTGTCTATATACCCAAAAGCTCTGAACCCAAAGATGATTCACTGAAATTCCGTCTTTACTTTTTTCCATTTTTACCAAGTCATTGTAACAAGCCTGAGATTATTGTCACGGAACAATAAGATTGTATATGAGAAACCTCTTTCAAACTTATATACCAAACTCACTTATGATGAATATATATGGGGGTATATGTGCTCCTTCATTTTCTATGTATATATGGGCTTGGATCATAGCTTTAATTAATAAGTTACCATTAGTAAGTATTTACTCCAGCATTGATTTTCCTTAGATATAAGTTAAATGGCAGATGAAGTTAAATGTGTGGGATATGATCATTTATGTTATAATAGTTTATGTTAAAGTATAACTTTAGTGATGCCTCTAAGACACAGAAAACACAGTTAAATGGGAATGAGAGAGTCTGGCCTAATATGTTATGTTAACTTTTTTTTTTTTTTTCAAATATTAGGTTTAATTTTGATAAAAATGAAA
>NW_020253689.1:0-2678 GCF_003255815.1 Theropithecus gelada
TGTTATGCCCAGACCGTTTATTCCCCGAAGAAGACCACCAGAGTCCAGAGTCAAAGCTAAGCAGCAAGGATCTTTATTACAGGTTCGAACCTGGAACTCTCCCTCGCTCGTGAAACGAGACGGGCAGGAGAGCTCCCCCACTGAGCTCCGAGCAGTGTTATACAGTCTAAGAAAAGTGGGCATAGAGTTATTATACAAATCAGATATATGATTGGCTAGTGTTTGAACAAGGCGATTTGGCTAACTATGATTGGTTCCCGCCATTTCTGATATTTCGGTTCAACCTTTGAGGCGGGAGAGCAGGTTTATGGCAGCAAGAGTTTATCTTACTTAAAACACGTCTTGTGACCTTGCCTCAGAACTTACAAAATCTCTGGTACGTGCAGAAAAGCAGGTACTCACAGAACTTACGGAATCTCTGGTATGTGCAAAGATTAGAGAGCAGAACAAAGGGTTTGGTGGGGGGGGGCGGGTACACATCTATCTTTGTGTTTTTTCATTTCCCCCTCTCACAAGTAACTGGATGTCCAATCTTGGATTTCCAGAGTCTTATAATGTAGCCTCACTTTCTGGGTGCAGGAGAGGCTGGTGATGGCTACGGAGGACCATTAGTTGGATGGTATCAAACCTTTCTCTGACAAATTGTAAAATTTTGTTTACTACACAGGGGCCTATAGTGAATAGAAGTAGTAAAGACATTAGGGGGCCTAAAAGGGGTGCCAGAAGGGAAAACATTGAAGAGTTCCACCAATTGTTAGCTGCTGTAGTGAATTGTTGTTTCTTCATTTCTAAGCTTAGTTTATGTAGGCGTTGGACTCTTTCCTCAACTAACCCTGACTCATTTATATAGAAACAGCATTCTTCTTTGAGGAACATACAGGTACCTCCTTTCTCAGCCGTGAGTAAGTCTAAGGCTCTGCGGTTTTGAAGAGTGACCTGTGCTAGGGAGGTGAGCTGCCGCTGAAGGGAGGCTAGGGAATACGCAGAGTCTTCCATAGCAACAGAGAATTGTTGTAACAGCTTGTCGTTTTCTATCATGAAGTGTTGTAGGGCCCCTCCTGCTAACCCTGCTGCGACGACAGAGGTGGTTAAGGATATTCCGGCAATTAGTGGTAGAAAAACTGCTCGTCTATGTCGCTCAGTTTCAGTTAGGGCAATCCCTGCCCAGCCTATGAACTCTGCCGGGGTTAGCAGGGTCAGTCGGGGAACTAGTGTAACAGGGATACACAACTGTCCGTCAGAGATGCTTTTGGACAGAGTTTTTAACAGAGTCCTATTACACCAGAAGAACACACCAGGGGGAGCATATATGGGGCTATTAGGGTATGTAGCCGATTGGTTGCAGAGGCTGTTGCTAAATGCAGAATAACAGTAGGGATATTTCTCTTGGTCTGGGTCACGGTACAGGGCCACATCGTGTATTGTGACTGTTGATGAATTAAAATCTGTCGTATAGTTTGTGGGAGGGAAGGATAGGGGAACAGCGGTTAATGGTGGTCTTCCTAGGGTTGCACACATAAAGCAAGAGGACAGGTCGCCTAAACCGGTGAGGTTGGCGAATGCTAGCCCTTCCTGTAGTAGGGTTAGCCAGGAGAAGGGCTGCAAGTCTTGTGATAGCTTGGTTTCTTGTCTGTGGATTTGTGTATGGATTAAGGGTTGAATCTGGACTAGACTCCGCCACAGGTACAGGTGGCTACTAGGCCAGCTACTGCTGGAATCGTAGTAGACTGCCCCATGTTGGGGCGATGTCCACCGGGAGTGTTCTGGATCTGTTATTATCCAAGTGTATATGTTGGGAGTCCCTGTCGGGTAGCGAGTCCTGAGGAGGTTAGACTTTCTCGGGTATTCGTCCTATACCCTGGCTGAGTGCATTTTACAATAGTGGTATGGGCAGCCTGCATTCTGGTGCCACCAATAATTTTTACAATTATATTCAGTCTGATCATATTCAAAACAGATTATAGGTATCCTTGGTTGGGCAATCTGGAAATTAGTGAAATTGAGGTAAACTGGAGTATTGCACCCGGAGGGGGGGCAGTCTGCACTAGCTAGCAGTTTACCTGCCTGGGGGGTTTCCCCGGGGTGAGTTTTGTTCTCATAGAGCCAGAACCTGCAGACATAGGGATTAGACGGCGCAGCAGTGAGGAGAGTCAGATGCATAAGGCATAAAAGCATAGGTAAGCTAGACATGGTTACGGCTATGGGGATGACGGCGCAGGGTTAGCTTTAAGGGATTGTTCTTAGCTTTGTCTATAGTCCATGTAACCGGTGCTCCAGACGGCCCGAGAAGGTCGGATGTTGGGTCCACTGGTTTGACGTGTGTGTAGTGGATCCACGAAGCGATGCCTTCTACCTTGAGAGCGGTGGGAGTAGTCAGGAGTACTTGCAGTGGTCCTTTCCACCTGGGTTGAAGAGTTTCTTGCCGGTGGCGCTTGACTAGGACCCAGTCTCCCGGCTGGAACGGATGAGGTGTCGGCGGAGGTCCTGCCTCGTACAGTTCTCGTAGTCTGGGCCAAATTTCCTGGTGAATTTTCTGTAAGGCTTGTAAGGAGAACAAGAGCTCAGAGACATTTTCAGTTTCAGGTCTGAGTAAGTCATCTTTTAGGCTGGGGACCAGGGGTGGGGGCCTGCCATACATGATTTCATATGGTGTGAGGCCCAGTCTGTAAGGGGTATTT
>NW_020253689.1:2690-7595 GCF_003255815.1 Theropithecus gelada
AGCTCAGAGACATTTTCAGTTTCAGGTTTGAGTAAGTCATCTTTTAGACTGGGGACCAGGGGTGGGGGCCTGCCATACATGATTTCATAGGGTGTGAGGCCCAGTCTGTAAGGGGTATTTTGGGCCTGGAACAGAGCGTAGGGGAGAAGTACTACCCAATTAGCACCAGTCTCCATGGTCAATTTAGTTAAGGTCTCCTTTAGAGTCCGATTCATCCTTTCTACCTGTCCTGAGCTTTGGGGCCTATAAGCACAATGTAATTTCCAATTTGCCCCAAGAATGGAAGCCAAATCCTGACTTACCTTAGCAACGAAGGCTGGTCCATTTTCTGACCTTATTTGGACGGGAAAGCCATACCTGGGGAGGATTTCTTCCAAAATTTTCTTTGCTACAACCTGAGCAGTTTCTCTCTTAGTTGGGAATGCTTCTGTCCATCCTGAAAAAGTATCTACAAAGACAAGTAAGTACTGATACCCATATTTTCCAGGCTTTATCTCAGTAAAGTCTATTTCCCAATAGACACCAAGCCTAGTTCCTCTACACCTGATTCCTGCGACGGTCTGGGTTTGGGGGCAAGCGTTGTTCAGTTGGCAGGCTTTGCAATTTGTTGTGACATCGCTGGCCAGTTCAGCTATGCGTCTGATTCTGAACTTGGCGTGCCTGATTAAGTCTATCATTCGCCGGGCACCCAGGTGGGTTGTCCGGTGGATATGTTCCAACACCTGCCGTCCTAATTTTTCTGGTAGGATGGTTTGGTCATTTATATCAGTCCACCACCTATTTTGAACCTGTTTTAGGGGAAGCGTGTCCATCCATTCGCGATCCTGTTCGGTATAGTCGGGAAAACATGGCAAATTTTGCGGGCCAGGATCAGGGAGCTGGAGCGCGAGGAGCTGACTGGGAGCTTTTGCTATGCTCTTTGCGGTTTGGTCGGCTAAGAAGTTGCCTCGAGCAATTGGCGTAGTTGGTTTCTGATGCTTAGGGCAATGTACAATAGCCAATTTCTTTGGTTTCCACAAAGCAGTTAATAGAGCTAGGATCTCTTGCTTGTTTTTTTATTTCTTTGCCTTCAGCTGTTAATAGTCCCCTCTCTCTGTAGATGGCCCCATGTATGTGCACAGTAGCGAAAGCATAGCGGCCATCTGTGTATACTGTTAGTTTTTTCTCTGCCCCTAGGGTGAGGGCCTATGTGAGTGCTATCCGCTTGGCTCTTTGGGCCGATGTCCCTGGAGGCAAGGGTTCCGCCCAGATTACCTCAGTCTCTGACGTTACAGCCGCTCCTGCATACCGCTGGCCTTGGTGGACGTAGCTGCTGCCATCATTGAACCAGATGAGTTCTGTGTCGGGGAGCAGACGATCTTGCAGGTCCTCCCGCACCCCATGCACCTGAGCCAGTATCTCAGTGCACTCATGGGACGGGGCGTCCAAGTCTGGATTTGGCAGCAGTGAAGCAGGGTTTAAAGAGGTTGGGGGCAGAAAAGTTATTCTGAGGGGGTTTAACAGCAGTCCTTGATAGTGGGTGAGCCGGGCGTTACTCATCCATCAGTCCGGGGGCTGCCGGAGGGCGCCTTCAATGGCATGCGGGGTTATAACGCGCAACTCTTGCCCCATGATAAGTTTATCAGTGTCTCGGACCATTAGGGCGGTCGCCGCGATTATCCGGAGGCAGGGTGGCCAGCCAGCAGCCACTGAATCTAATTTTTTTGACAAATAGGCAACTGCTCTCAGCCAGGGTCCTAGGTACTGTGTTAACACGGCTTTTGCAACACCCTTACTTTCATCCACGTATAAGTGGAAGGGCTTGGAGACATCAGGGAGCCCCAGCGCAGGGGCTGATAATAAGGCAGTTTTGAGTTGCTGAAAGGCCAGCTCAGCCTCTTCCGTCCAATTGAAGGGCTGCCGTTCCTTTGTTGCCTGGTATAGGGGCTTGGCTAACTCAGCAAATCCGGGTATCCATAACCTACAGAACCCTGCCGACCCCAGGAATTCTCTCACTTGTCGTGTCGACTGGGGTCTAGGGATGCGTAGGACTGTTTCCTTTCGGGCTTTGGTTAGCCAGCGTTGCCCCCCTTTTAATAGGTACCCCAGATAAGTTACCTCCGACTTGCAGATCTGAGCCTTTGTTGCTGAGGCTCGGTAGCCTAGCTCCCCCAGAGTCTTCAAGAGGTCCTCAGTCCTTTGAATACAAGTTTCCGGGGATCTGGCTGCTATTAAGAGATCATCAACATATTGCAAAAGAGTTATTTCAGGGTGTTGCCGCCGGTACTCACCCAGATCTTCATGAAGGGCTTCATCGAACAGGGTTGGCGAGTTCTTGAACCCTTGTGGCAGCCTGGTCCATGTTAGCTGACCGTTGATGCCCCTCTCAGGATCCGTCCATCGATGTTTAGCTAGCCCTAAACCCCTAGTTTCTGCCCACGCTTCAGGGAAACGCTGGAGCCAAGAGTCAATTTCCTGATCGGGGGGGTTTTTGCTCTTGATGGAGTCTGTACTCATCTTCTAAGGTGACAGTCAGGATAGATATTGGCCTGTTTTGGGAATCAGTTATCTTGGGCCCTTCTGGCTCAAAGTGGATTTGGGCCCCCATTTTTGTCAGCAAGTCCTTCCCTAGTAGAGGGCAGGGGCTCTCTGGGATGACTAGGAAGGAATGGGAGACTTTTCCCGTTCCTAAGTCTACAGTCCTCTGGGTTGTCCAGGGGTATTTTTTTGATGCCTGTGGCCCCGTGCACCCAGGATGTTTTCTTAGACATTTTTCCAATTGGTTTGGTTAGGACTGAGCGTTCCGCCCCAGTATCGACCAAGAAGCGAACTGGGGACCCCTCCACTTGCAAAGTTACCCTGGGTTCGGGGAGGGGGTCCGAACCCCGTCCCCCCTAGTCAGAGTCCTGGGTAACGAGTACGGAGGTAGGGTTAGCTGGTCTCCGTTTCTTTGGGCAGTCTTTAATCCAGTGACCACGTTCCTTGCAATAAGCACACTGATCCTTTTCTAATCCTTGCCTAGAGCCTTGCTTTTTCTGCTTTCTGCTTTGGCCATTCCCTGCCTAGGGGAAAGCTGCTACTAAGACTTTGGTCATTTCTTTGGTTGTCTTGAACTGTTTTTCTTCTGGAGTATCCCTATTATTATAAACTCGCTGGGCCATCTGAAGGAGGTCCTGAATCTGCTTTCCCTCTAAACCTTCTAATTTCTGGAGTTTTCTTTTAATATCTGGTGTTGCCTGGTTTACAAAGGACATTACTACCGCTGCCTGATTTTCCGGTGCTTCCGGGTCCATAGGGGTAAACTGTCTGAAGGCTTCCATTAATCTCTCTAAATACACAGCGGGGCTTTCTGTCTTACCTTGTAACACAGAATATACTTTAGCCAAATTGGTGGGCTTGCGAGCTGCAGCCCGGAGACCCACCATTAGAGTCTGGCGATAAATGAGCAGTCGTCCCCTACCTTCTGCCGTGTTGTAGTCCCATCTGGGCTGGGTCAAAGGAAAAGCCGCTTTAATGAGGTCAGGATTTGCAGTTGGCTGGCCGTCATCTCCTGGAACCAGCTTTCTGGCCTCAACTTGGATTCTTTCCCGCTCCTCCGTTGTGAACAGGATTCGGAGGAGCTGTTGACAGTCATCCCAGGTTGGCTAGTGAGTAAACATGACACTGTCTAACAACGAGGTTAGATCTTTGGGATTATCTGAGAACTGAGCATTTTGGGACTTCCAATTGTATAAATCACTGGTGGAAAAAGGCCAATACATGGGACAGG
Organism: Theropithecus gelada; assembly: GCF_003255815.1. Lineage (NCBI taxonomy): Eukaryota > Metazoa > Chordata > Mammalia > Primates > Cercopithecidae > Theropithecus > Theropithecus gelada. The sequence continues at coordinate 6,439 of NW_020253689.1, forward strand.
AAAGCCCGGTGTCATCGAGCGATCCTATTTCTCTGAGAGGCAGGGCTACAGTGGAGTCAGGGAGTCGGGAAGCTTGGTCCTGCAGTAGGCGGCCTCGCGTTCGGCCGGCCGGCCCCCCCGGGTTACTTTCGCTCTCGGCTGCTTCCGCTTCTTGGTTTCCCTCTACGGAAGCACCACCCTGGGGGACTGGGTCCTGCGGGATAAGGTGCGGATATGGTGGGGGAAATGTGGGTTCTAACGTTAGGGGGTCCTGGCTGTCCGGCAGCACAGGGGCCGAGGGAGCAGAGGGAGTCCTTTGTCTTGTAGGTCGCGTTACTAGGACCTTGCAAGGCTCAAGGATGAATGGAGTTATCCAGGGCGGTGGGTCTTCCACAAGATTTTGCCACACTAGAATATAAGGAATTTGATCAGGATGTCCTGACTGCCCTGGCAGGAAAATCTTAGTTTTTACCTTAGTAATAATAGAGAGACAGAAAGTTCCTTCGGAGGGCCACCCTATGCCGAAAGAGGGCCACTCTGAACGGCAGAAAGTAACTAGCTTTCCCTTCTTTAGTTCTACGCTTAAGTTACGCCCCCGATCCTTCACATCTTTGAAATTGGTAACAAGGAGTGAGAGCGGCGTGCTCTGGTTGTTGCCCATCTTTGGACTGCTCCTACAAAGAGAAGGAGGAACGAAAATGAGTGTGAAGCAGAGGGGAGTATCCGACAGGTCCGGTCCTGGAAGGGGAAGAAAAGGTTTTATGTTTCGTTTTGGACTTACACTTAACACTTAACAATGACGGACAGACAGTGATAAACGATGATCCTTCGCGAGCGCGTGTCGGACTTCCGACCTGAGTGAGACGGGGCAACCAAGGATGGAGGCCCCTAGATGGGCACTGGGGGACGTCTCCCACCAGTCCCAAGTGACTGTCTTTTAGCGCGTCCGCCAAGACTGTGCCACTTACAGAACAGACCAATACAGATTACAGATTACGGATTTCGCGAAATTTCAGGGAGTCAGACAGAGACAAAGACAGAGACAGTGACAAAGCTGGCTTACCTACAGATTAAGATCCATTGACTTGGGGGTCTGGTGGGCTTGGGGGAAATCCCGGACGAGCCCCCATTTGTTATGCCCAGACCGTTTATTCCCCGAAGAAGACCACCAGAGTCCA
>NW_020253690.1:0-1322 GCF_003255815.1 Theropithecus gelada
AGGACGAGGTCAGAAGTGTGAGCCGAGCACCCCAGGGTCCCCCCTTCGTAGTTTATGAGACACTGTCTGACAGGACTTCCCTCCTGCTTCAGGAAAATCCTCTTAGGTGGGGAGATGACACCCTAAGGTTTGGGGAAGGACTCACCTGTGTGTGGACAGGCCCTCTGGACCAAGAAGAACCCTGGAAAGAAAGATCATGATGGATGATCCATCTGCAGGCAAACCAGGGCCTCCCCTGCTGCCCCCACGGGGCTGTGCATCTGGGCAGCCAGGCCCTTGCTGGGCTGAAGGTAAACTCACCCTGGCTGCCTACCTGCCCCAGCAACAGGCATCTGAGCTGTGCAGAGACCCAGCCTCGTGATCCAGATCTGCACCCCAGGCCTAGATGTACACAACAAGCCCATATCTCCACTCCATGCTGATATCTCCACTCCCGGCCCATATCTCCACCCCAGGCCCATATCTCCACTCCAGGCCCATTCCTCCATGCCAGGCTCATATCTCCACTCCAGGCCCATATCTCCACTCCAGACCCATATCTCCTTTCCAGCCTCCTATCTCCACCCCAGGCCCATATCTCCTCTCCAGGCTCATATCTGCACTCCAGGCTCATATCTCCACTCCAAACCCATATCTCCCCTCCAGGCTCATATCTCCCCTCCAGGCCTGTACCTCCACTCCAGGTCCATATCTCCACTCCAAACCCGTATCTCCCTTCCAGGCTCCTATCTCCACTCCAGACCCATATCTCTACTCCAGGAACATATCTCCACTCCAGGCTTCTATCTCCACTCCAGACCCATATCTCTACTCCAGGAACATATCTCCACTCCAGGCCCAGATCTCCAGCCCAGGCCCAGATCTCCACTCCAGGCCCATATCTCCACTCTAGACTCATATCTCCACTGCAGGCCCGTATCTCCACTCCACGCTCATGTCTCTACTCCAGGATCCTATCTCTGTTCCAGGTTCATATCTCTACTCCAGGCCCAAATCTCCACTCCAGGCCAATATCTCTATCCCAGGCCCATATCTCCACCCAGGCCCTGATCTCCACTCCAGGCCCATATCTCCATTCCAGGCCCAGATCTCCACTCCAGGATCATATCTCCACTCCAGGATCATATCTCCACTCCAGGATCATATCTCCACTCCAGGCCCATATCTCGACCCAGGCCCATATCTCCACCCAGGCCCATATCTCCATTCCAGGTCCATCCCTCCATGCCAGGCCCATGTCTCTATCCGAGGCCCATATCTCCACCCCAGGCCCAGATCTCCACTCCAGGCCCAGATCTCCACCCCAGGCCCATATCTCCACT
>NW_020253691.1:0-1322 GCF_003255815.1 Theropithecus gelada
AGCCCTTTTTACTTTAAATTTTCTCAACCATTGGCGCCAATTACAGCGGTCTGCAGCAGTGAAACATTTTCAACAGGCTTTAGAAAAGCCACAAAACAGTAATCTGTGGGTGTATTATCCTTCATTACAAGGGAAATATTTAAAAGGAAAAGTTTTACAATGGGGCCAAGGCTATGCTTTTGTTCGTACAGGTGCCGGCAACGAGTGGTTTCCATCTCTACGGTTGAAACAGTGCCATGGCAAAGAGGAGCCGATCCAAAGAGTTCCTGAAGGAATTCCAGGAGCTAAATCTGAGTGCTCAGAGAACATTCACCTTTGGAACTCGACGTGTGGAGCACCCGACATGGGGACAACTGAAACAGTTAAGAAGCTGAAGGGGTTGTTCAACAAGCTGGGCAGCCCAAAACCCCACTGACTTTATTCCTGGCTATGCTGGCTGTAGTAAATTGTCAGGTAACAGCTGGAGAATTTACATACTGGGCTTATATTCCTTTTCCACCCTTATATCAAGGTGTGGCCTGGGGAGACAGAGAAGTCCCAGTATTTACTAATGATACTGCTTGGATGCCATTGCCTTTTTTAAACCAGGATCCTGAATTAAACACTGGCACAGTAAATAGTTCATATCAATTTGGGGTTGAAGGGTTACCTATATGTCTTGGGGGTAGTCCACATTGTCTGCATCTTTCTCATGAGGCTTGGGCTGTTCGCGATAACCATAGTCATATCTCTGCCTTTACTATGATTATTGTGGCTCAAACTTTTAAGTATAATCATACTGCAGTACTTAATGAAACTCTGCCAAGTACATTATCTTTATGTCCTATCCCTGATGTGTCCGGAGGTGTTTCCCAACTAGAGTGGACTAGATGTAGAAGTAGTGGGTCACAATTGTTGTTAGAAGTAAAAGGGAAGAGTCGTAAATACCTTGTTACAGATTGGAGTGTACATGGAGATTTTCAGACTAAATTCAGCCATGTCAACCTGCGTTGGCATAAAGGTAATCACAGCATTTCTGCAGATGACAATGAAACTATTATTTGGCATGATGGTGGTCTATCACCCCCTATGCCACATTTGGCTAATACCTCACAAATACAAGGTCATATTTGGAAGTTGCTAGCTGCTGGTAAACCAATGTTCACTTTCACGGGAAACATGTCCTTAAATCTTACTAATATTGCTAACCCTTTCCATATATCTTTGCATCAAAATAGTTCTAGATATGTTATTGCATGTGTAAGAAAGCCTTACTTGTTGTTGACAGGAATTTTTAAATGGGATAATAATACAGGGGTAGTTAACTGTACAAACAATTGTAC
>NW_020253692.1:0-1322 GCF_003255815.1 Theropithecus gelada
AGCCCTTTTTACTTTAAATTTTCTCAACCATTGGCGCCAATTACAGCAGTCTGCAGCAGTGAAACATTTTCAACAGCCTTTAGAAAAGCTGCAAAACAGTAATCTGTGGGTGTATTATCCTTCATTACAAGGGAAATATTTAAAAGGAAACGTTTTACAATGGGACCGAGGCTATGCTCTTGTCCGTACAGGTGCCGGAGATGAGTGGTTTCCATCTCGATGGTTGAAACAGTGCCATGGCGAAGAGGAGCCGATCCGAAGAGTTCCTGAAGGAATTTCAGGAGTTAAATCTGAGCACTCAGAGAACATTCACCTTCAGAATTCGACGTGCGGAGCCCCTGACATGGGGACAACTGAAAAGGTTAAGAAGCTGAAGGGGTCGTTCAACAAGCTGGGCAGCCCAAAACCCCACTGACTTTATTCCTGGCTATGCTGGCGGTAGTAAATTGTCAGGTAACAGCTGGAGAATTTACATACTGGACTTATATTCCTTTTCCACCCTTATATCAAGGTGTGGCCTGGGGAGACAGAGAAGTCCCAGTATTTACTAATGATACTGCTTGGATGCCATCGCCTTTTTTAAACCAGGATCCTGAATTAAACACTGGCACAGTAAATAGTTCATATCAATTTGGGGTTGAAGGGTTACCTATATGTCTTGGGGGTAGTCCACATTGTCTGCATCTTTCTCATGAGGCTTGGGCTGTTCGCTATAACCATAGTCATATCTCTGCCTTTACTATGATTATTGTGGCTCAAAGTTTTAAGTATAATCATACTGCAGCACTTAATGAAACTCTGCTAAGTACATTATCTTTATGCCCTATCCCTGATGTGTCCGGAGGTGTTTCCCAACTAGTGTGGACTAGATGTAGAGGTAGTGGGCCACGATTGTTGTTAGAAGTAAAAGGGAAGAGTCATAAATACCTTGTTACAGATTGGAGTGTACATGGAGATTTTCAGACTAAATTCAGCTATGTCAACCTGCGTTGGCATAAAGGTAATCACAGCATTTCTGCAGATGACAATGGAACTATTATTTGGCATGATGGTGGTCTATCACCCCCTATGCCACATTTGGCTAATACCTCACAAATACAAGGTCATATTTGGAAGTTGCTAGCTGCTGGTAAGCCAATGTTCACTTTCACGGGAAACATGTCCTTAAATCTTACTAATATTGCTAACCCTTTCCATATATCTTTGCATTGAAATAGTTCTAGATATGTTATTGCATGTGTAAGAAAGCCTTACTTGTTGTTGACAGGAATTTTAAAATGGGATAATAATACAGGGGTAGTTAACTGTACAAACAATTGTAC
>NW_020253693.1:0-352 GCF_003255815.1 Theropithecus gelada
AATCTGTGATGTGAGACTTCCACTCACAGAGTCACATCTGTATTTCGTGGATCTCTTTGCTAGCATTATTTCTGTGGCATCTGAGAACAGATATTTCGGATCCCTTTGAAGACTATAGGGCCAAAGGAAATATCCTCCGAAAAGAAAGAGAAAGAAGCTTTCTGAGAAACTTCTTTGTGTTCTGGGAAATCATGTCACAGAGTTACAGCTTTCCCCTAAGGAAGCCTTTCGCCAAGACAGTTCTTGTGGAATTGCCAAAGTGATATTTGGAAGCCCATAGAGGGCTATGGTGAAAAAGGAAATATCCTCAGATGAAATCTGGAAAGAAGCTTTCTGAGAAACTGCTTAGTGT
>NW_020253693.1:374-1322 GCF_003255815.1 Theropithecus gelada
GAAAGAAGCTTTCTGAGAAACTTCTTTGTGTTCTGTGAAATCATCTCACAGAGTTACAGCTTTCCCCTCAGGAAGACTTTCCCTAAGACAGTTCTTGTGTAATTGGCAAAGAGATATTTGGAAGCCCACAGAGGGCTACGGTGAAAAAGGAAATATCCTCAGCTTAAATCTGGAAAGAAGCTTTCTGAGAAACTGCTTAGTGTTCTGTTAATTGAAGTCATAGAGTTACATCTGTATTTCGTGTATCTCTTTCCTAGCCTTCTTTCTGTGGAATCTGAGAACAGATATTACGGATCCCGTTGAAGACAATAGGGACAAAGGAAATATCCTCCGATAACAAGGAGAAAGAAGCTCTCTGAGAAACTTCTTTGTGTTCTGTGAAATCATCTCACAGAGTTACAGCTTTCCCCTCAAGAAGCCTTTCGCTAAGATAGTTCTTGTGGAATTGGCAAAGTGATATTTGGAAGCCCATAGAGGGCTATGGTGAAAAAGGAAATATCCTCAGATGAAATCTGGAAAGAAGCTGTCTGAGAGACTGCTCTGTGATGTGTGACTTCCACGCAGAGAGTTACATCTGTATTTCGTGGATCTCCTTGCTAGCCTTATTTTTGTGGAATCTGAGTACAGATATTTCGGATCCCCTTGAAGACTATAGGGCCAATTTAAATATCCTCCGGTAACAAAGAGAAAGAATCTTTCTGAGAAACTTCTTTCTGTTCTGTGAAATCATCTCACAGAGTTATAGGTTTCCCCTCAAGAAGCCTTTCGCTAAGTCAGTTCTTGTGGAATTGGAAAAGTGATATTTGAAAGCCCACAGTGGGCTATGGTGAAAAAGGAAATATCCTCATCTGAAATCTGGAAAGAACCTTTCTGAGAAACTGCTCTGTGATGTGTGACCTCCATTCACAGAGTTACATCTGTATTTCGTGGATCTCTTTGCTAGCCTTA
>NW_020253694.1:0-1322 GCF_003255815.1 Theropithecus gelada
AATAAATCTACTATTAATAAAAAATTATATAGACTGTGGCATCTTGAGAACTGACTGAAAATATAATAAATTTAAATAACAACTCTACTTCAATACTGGTATTTGTCTGCATATCTATTTGTATATGTGTAAGAAATCACAACATATATGCCCCAATATTGGCAATTGCATTAAACTTGTTCCAATATATATATACATGGATAACAGATGATAGAAAAAGGAACTTATGTATAGTTTTAAAAATATGTGTAGTTGGGATACACCAACTTTAAACATTCATGGGATTGCATTATACTTTACTTAATTAGAATCTTTGTTCTATTTGTTAGGATATCCATTTAATTACAATCTTACAATTCAAGAGTTAAAAGGAGACTGGGGCTCAAATTTAGTATACTTCTGTTTTACTTGAACATGTATCATGTAATAATAAATGAAGACTGCTTCATTTGTTCTAAAATTTCTAATAATTGGTGTCTAATATGTTTTATAGTCCATAACACTTGTTAAAGCAGTAGAGAAATGCAATTGCACAACAATACGATTTGAACATCTCTTTATATCTAAGTTTAATAATGATGTTTTAAATTTGATTCACAATAAACCATTATTTACAGAAAAATATTGTAATTTTACCTAAGGGAGTTGCTAATAATATGGCAAGTGATTTAAATAATAAATCATATTGGCCTTCTTAATGTAATTATTTTGAATATAACACATTTTCATGAAACTATATGCATGTAACTTTTCTTATGGCTATTATTATTGTTTTGTCTTCCAATTAAGGAATTTCAGAAATAAAGAACTACAGAATATCCGGCAATGTGAGAATCTGCAGCGAACTTGTTATATTGTTGCTGTTTTTTGGTGTTTTCAGGTTTTCTACAAGATTATTACACACCTTAAAGTTTCCCAGCTAGAATTTTTCAGATAGAGGCTACATCATTTTTTTTCTCCACTTATTTACTTCCCATTCATTTTTAAATTAGTGTATTAATTTTTATCAAAGTTATAAGTACACATATTATGAAATATTAACTGATTCTACACTTGCATTTCTAGTTGTAACTCCACAGGGTTAATTATTTTAGAATCGTAATTATGTTGACATATGCCTTCTTCTGGTTAAATATTATTTATATAACTACTTCTTGATTTCTTATTTTGGAACATTGTCTATATATGAGAATTTTGATCTCTTTCAATCCATCCCCATTTTACTCAATCTCAGTTTCCTTTTTCCACATCACAAATATAGTTAGATTGTGATTGTTGGATATACTATAGATTAGTATTCAAATTTATATTATTCTGATAAT
>NW_020253695.1:0-1323 GCF_003255815.1 Theropithecus gelada
AATCATCTCACAGAGTTACAGCTTTCCCCTCAAGAAGACTTTCGTTAAGACACTTCTTGTGGAATTGGCAAAGTGATATTTGGAAGCCCATAGAGGGCTATGGTGAAAAAGCAATTATCCTCAGATGAAATTTGGAAAGAAGCTTTTTGGGAAACTGCTTAGTGTTGTGTTAATTCATCTCACTGAGTTACATCTGTATTTGGTGCATCTCTTTGCTAGCCTTATTTCTGTGGAATCTGGGAACAGATATTTCGGATCCCTTTGCAGACTATAGGGCCAAAGGACATGTCCTCCGAGAACAAAGAGGAAGAATCTTTCTGAGAAACTTCTTTTTGTTCTGTGAAATCATCTCACAGAGTTACAGCTTTCGCCTCAAGAAGCCTTTGACTAAGACAGTTCTTCTGGAATTGGGAAAGTGATATTTGGAAGCCCATAGTGGGCTGTGGTGAAAAACGAAATATTCTCAGATGAAATCTGGAAAGAAGCTTTCTGAGAAACTGCTTAGTGTTCTGTTAATTCATCTCACAGAATTACATCTGTACTTCGTGAATCTCTTTGCTAGCCTTATTTCTGTGGTATCTGAGAACAGATATTTCGGATCCCTTTGAAGACCATAGGGACAAAGGGAATATTCTCCGATAACAAAGAGAAAGAAGCTTTCTGATTAACTTCTTTGTGTTCTGTGAAATCATCTCACAGAGTTACAGCTTTCCCCTCAAGAAGCCTTTCGCTTAGACCGTTCTTGTGGAATTGGNTGGAATTGGGAAAGTGATATTTGGAAGCCCATAGAGGGCTGTGGTGAAAAACGAAATATTCTCAGATGAAATCTGGAAAGAAGCTTTCTGAGAAACTGCTTAGTGTTCTGTTAATTCATCTCACAGAATTACATCTGTACTTCGTGAATCTCTTTGCTAGCCTTATTTCTGTGGTATCTGAGAACAGATATTTCGGATCCCTTTGAAGACCATAGGGACAAAGGAAATATTCTCCGATAACAAAGAGAAAGAAGCTTTCTGATTAACTTCTTTGTGTTCTGTGAAATCATCTCACAGAGTTACAGCTTTCCCCTCAAGAAGCCTTTCGCTTACACCGTTCTTGTGGAATTGGAAAAGTGATATTTGGAAGGCCATAGAGGGCTATGGTGAAAAACCAAATATCCTCAGATGAAATTTGAAAAGAAGCTTTCCTAGAAACTCCTTAGTGTTCTGTTAATTCATCTCAGAGAGTTACATCTGTATTTCGTGAATCTCTTTTCTAGCCTAATTTCTGTGGAATCTGAGAACAGATATTTCGGATGCCTTTGAAGACGATAGGGCCAAAGGA
>NW_020253696.1:0-1322 GCF_003255815.1 Theropithecus gelada
AGATGCAAAAGGCTTAGAAGAAGCAACGAAGATTTTCAAGGTTCGATAAAGCAGGTATGGATGCCAAGAACATGTAATACAAATATTCTAAAGTTTACAACAATAAATTGCTTTATCTAAATGTTGGTTGTGGCTATTGTGAAGTTAATAAACATTTTTAAAATTATATGCTAATTACATAGTAAAACATCCATGACCAGATTTAGTTTAAATCGATTTATTTTCATTAGTATCTGATATGAAATCAGATTTCCAATCTTCCCACAAATTTTCTTGGAATTAAAAATTCAGTAAAAACGTAAAATGTAGACTACGTGAGTTGTTTGACTTGTTCAAGAATTGTCCTCTAACATTTGTTAAATGGCCTGTCAAAAAGTCAGGGGTAGAAATTTTCTTCTGACAATCTGCACAAGAAAACAATTACCATTTTGGGGAATGGTAAAATGAAATTTTCTTTTTTTCCTGGACATCTGTTTTATTTCTGATGAAAACACTTTTTCTTATGCATTTTCAAACAACCATTCTGTCTGCTGTGGATCCCTCAGTTTTCTAGGAGGTGAGGAAATATTGAAGAGCAAACAGACCCACCCTCTGCTCTCAGGCCACCCTGTTGTCCCTTACAGGCGTGTGTTCCTGGCTCATCCTCACTCTACTCCTCAAGGCTCCATGGGGCCCCAGGCATGAGCCTTCCCTCAGTTCCCTCAGTGCCACTCAGGCCTGGGCTGCCAAGATACAGACGGTATGTGTGAATTACACGTAAGTAACTATATGCAACATCATTTTTCTCTGGTGTGTCATTGTGCCAACGTGCTTGGATTAGAAGTGATTTCCAGGAATCCTTTCCTGCATCTTCTAGCTTCTGGGGGCTCTTGGCCTTTCTTGACTTTCATGGATCCTGACCACATCACTCTAATTTCTGCCTCTCTCTTCCAGCACATCACCCTCTGTGTCTCGTGTCTTTTCTTCTCTCTGTGGTGAGGACAATTGTCATTGGATTTGGGGCCTTTCCAGATATGCCAAGAAGACCTCATCTCAAATTCTTTTACTTCACTACATCTGCAAAAAGTCTTTTTCCAAATTAGATCAAGTTCACAGGGTCTAGGGATTTCTATATGGACCTATCTTTCTTGGGGGCCAACAAAACGCCCTGCATGTTATAGATGAAGAAAGATTATTTGCAATTGATGAATCCAGGTGATGGATACTTTCAGATTTGTTATATTATGGGTGATTTGAGTGGCGTAAAGAGGAAAGCACATGCAAATAGGGTTCCCGGATTTGGCAGATAAAATACAGGACACTTACCTAAATGTGAATTTCAG
>NW_020253697.1:0-1322 GCF_003255815.1 Theropithecus gelada
CAAGAACTCTCTCAGCGAAAGGCTTCTTGAGGGGAAAGCTGTAACTCCGTGAGATGATGTCACGGAACACAAAGAAGTTTCTCAGAAAGCTTCTTTCTCTTTGTTATCGGAGGATATTTCCTATGGCCCTATAGTCTTCAAAGGAATCGGAAATATCTGTTCTCAGATTCCACAGAAATAAGGCTAGCAAAGAGATCCACGAAATACAGATGTAACTCTGTGAGTTGAATTAACAGAACACTCAGCAGTTTGTCAGAAAGCTTCTTTCCAGATTTCATCGGAGGATATTTCCTTTTTCACCATATCCCTCTATGGGCTTCCAAATATCACCTTGCCAATTCCACAAGAACTGTCTTAGCGAAAGGCTTCTTGAGGGGAAAGCTGTAACTCTGTGAGATAATTTCACAGAACACAAAGAAGTTTCTCAGAAACATTCTTTCTCTTTGTTATCGGAGGATATTTCCTTTGGCCTTATCGTCTTCAAAGGGATCCGAAATATCTGTTCTCAGATTCCACAGAAATAAGGCTAGCAAAGAGGTCCACGAAATACAGATGTAACTCTGTGAGATGAATTAACAGAACACTAAGCAGTTTCTCAGAAAGCTTCTTTCCTGATTTCATCGGAGGATATTTCCCTTTTAAACATAGCCTGCTATGGCCTTCCAAATATCACTTTGCCAATTCCACAAGAACTGTCTTAGCGAAAGGCTTCTTGCGGGGAAAGGTGTAACTCTGTGAGATGATTTCACAGATCACAAAGAAGTTTCTCAGAAAGCTTCTTTCTCTTTGTTATCGGAGGTTATTCCCTTTGGCCCTATAGTCTTCAAAGGGATCTGAAATATCTGTTCTCAGATTCCACAGAAATAAGGCTAACAAAGAGATCCACGAAATACAGATGTAACTCTGTGAGATGAATTAACAGAACACTAAGCAGTTTCTCGGAAAGCTTCTTTCCAGATTTCATCGGGGGATATTTCCTTTTTGACCAGAGCCCTCTATGGGCTTCCAAATATTACTTTGCCAATTCCACAAAAACTGTCGTAGCGAAAGGCTTCTTGAGGGGAAAGCTGTAACTCTGTGAGATGATTTCACAGAACACAAAGAAGTTTCTCAGAAAGCTTCTTTCTCTTTGTTATCGGAGGATATTTCCTTTGGGCCTATAGTCTTCAAATGGATCCGAAATATCTGTTCTCAGATTCCAGAGAAATAAGGCTAGCAAAGAGATGCACGAAATTCAGATGAAACTCTGTGAGACAAATTAACAGAACACTAAGCAGTTTCTCAGAAATCTTCATTCCAGATTTCATCGGAGGATATTTCCT
>NW_020253698.1:0-1321 GCF_003255815.1 Theropithecus gelada
GCTTGAGCTACATCAGTATCAGTCAAAAAACAAAAACAAAACCTCAGACTTGATTTGAAACCAGGATGTCAAAGAGATCTGTGCCTCTTCGCAATAGTCACAATAGTCAAAATATGGAGTCAACCTAAGTGGCCGTCAACAGATGAGTGGATAAAGAAAATGTGGTTTACGTACACAATGGGATACTATTCAGACATTAAAAAGAAAGGAATTCTGGCAGTCACAGTGGCTTACGCCTGTAATCCCAGCACTTCAGGAGGCCAAAGTGGGTGGATCACTTGAGGTCAGGAGTTCGAGACCAGCCTGACCAACATGGTGAAACCCTGTCTCTACGAAAAATACAAAAAGTGGCCAGACTTGGTGGTGCACACCTGTAATCCCAGCTACTTGGGAGGCTGAGGCACCAGAATTATTTGAAGCAGGGAGGCAGAGGTTGCAGTGAGCTGAGATGGCACCACTGCACTCCAACCTGGTGACAGAGCAAGACGCTATCAAAAAAAGAAGAAAAAAAAAAGGAAAGAAGGAGGGAGGGAGGGAAGGAAGGAAGGAAGGAAGGAAAGAAGGAAAGAAGGAAGGAAGGAATGAAGGAAGGGAGAGAGAGGAAGGTAGGAAAAGAAAAGAAAAGAGAAAGGAATTCTGCCATTTATGACAACATGGATGAACCTGGAAGGCAGGATGCTAGATACAGTCCATGGGTTAAGCCAGGCACAGAAACATCTGCATCGTCTCACTTTTCGAGATCTCTACATAGCATGGTGACTACGGTTACTAACAATGTATTGTATATTTCAAAACTGCTGAGAGTAAATTTCAAATATTCTCACCACAAAACATATATAGGTGTGGTGATGGATATGTTAATTAGCTTGACTTAATCATTGCACATCGTATATATGCATCAAAATATCACATTGTACCCCATAAAAATACACAATTGTAATTTATCCATTGAAAATAAAAACATAATTTAAAAAAATCCATTCTCATGGAGCTTATAACCTGGTGAGAATACACCTGTACATGATGGGCTACTGAAGGGAAACCTGAAGAAAGGCGGTGCTATTCTGCATTTACCCGAATCCCCACCCCAGAGATCTGACCTGCCCTTTTCAGGCCTACTCTATACTCTGTACTCTATACATGTGCTCTGTGAACAATACCCTCTACCCACTAACCCCATGGACTTTCTTATCAGTTGGGAGGGGAAAGTAGCTGGAGTACCTCTTCCCAACTCCTCCCCTGGGGTAGAAGGCCTTTTCTGGCAATGGCTGCAACCCTCCAAGACCCCAGTTCCTCCCAGGTAGCTCTTGTTCCATGGTTC
>NW_020253699.1:0-1321 GCF_003255815.1 Theropithecus gelada
TCACAGAGTTAGAGCATTCCCCTCAAGAAGCCTTTCGCTAAGACAGTTCTTCTGGAATTGGCAAAGTGATATTTGGAAGCCCATAGAGGGCTATGGTGAAAAAGGAAATAACCTCAGATGAAATCTCGAAAGAATCTTTCTCAGAAACTGCTTAGTGTTCTGTTAATTCATCTCACAGAGTTACATACGTGTTTCGTGGATCTCTTTGGTAACCTTCTTTCTGTGGAATCTGACAACAGATATTTCAGATCTCTTTGACGAATATAGGGTCAAAGGAAATATCCTCCGAAAACAAAGAGAAAAAAGCTTTCTGAGAAACTGCTTTGTGTTCTGTGAAATCAGCTCACAGAGTTAGAGCATTCCCCTCAAAAAGCCTTTCGCTACGACAGTTCTTGTGGAATTGGCAAAGTGATATTTGGAAGCCCATAGAGGGCTGTTGTGAAAAAGGAAATATCCTCAGATGAAATCTGGAAAGAAGCTTTCTGAGAAACTGCTTAGTGTTCTCTTAATTCATCTCAGAGAGTTACATATGTGTTTCGTGGATCTCTTTGCTACTCTTCTTTCTGTGGAACCTGACAACAGATATTTCGGATCCCTTGACGACTATAGGGCCAAAGGAAATATCCTCCGATAACAAAGAGAAAGAAGCTTTCTGAGAAACTTCTTTGTGTTCTGTGAAACCGTCTCACAGAGTTACAGCATTCCCCTCAAGAAGCCTTTCCCTAAGACAGTTCTTGTGGAATTGGCAAAGTTATGTTTGGAAGCTCATAGAGGGCTACGGTGAAAAAGGAAATATCTTCAGATGAAATCTGGAAAGAAGCTTTCTGAGAAACTGCTTAGTGTTCTGTTAATTCGTCTCACAGAGTTACAACTGTATTTCGTGGATCTCTTTGCTAGCCGTCTTTCTTTGGAATATGAGAACAGATATTTCGGATCCCTTTGAAGAGTATAGGGCCAAAGGAAATATCCTCCGATAAGAAAGAGAAAGAAGCTTTCTGAGAAACTTCTTTGTGTTCTGTGAAGTCTTCTCATAGAGTTACAGCTTTCCTCTCAAGAAGACTTTCGCTAAGATAGTTCTTGTGGAATTGGCAAAGTGATATTTGGAAGCCCATAGAGGGCTATGGTCAAAAAGGAAATATCTTCAGATGAAATCTGGAAAGAAGCTTTCTGAGAAACTGCTCTGTGATGTGTGACTTCTACTCACAGAGTTACATCTGTATTTCGTGTATCTCTTTGCTAGACTTCTTTCTGTGGAATCTGAGAAAAGATATTTGGATTCCCTTTAAAGACTATAGGGCCAAAGGAAATATCCTACGATAAC
>NW_020253700.1:0-7593 GCF_003255815.1 Theropithecus gelada
ATATATCTCTTTGCAAATTACACAAGAACTGTCTTAGCAAAAGTCTTCTTGAGGGGAAAGCTGTAACTCTGTCAGATGATTTCACAGAACACAGAGAAGTTTCTCAGAAAGCTTCTGTCTCTTTGTTATCGGAGGATATTTCCTTTGGCCCTATAGTCTTCCAAGGGACCCGAAATATCTGTTCTCAGATTCCACAGAAATAAGGCTAGCAAAAAGATCCACGAAATACAGATGTAACTCTGTGAGTGGAAGTCACACATCACAGAGCAGTTTTTCAGAAAGTTTCTTTCCACTTTTTCTCTCAGGATATTTTCTTTTCCACCATAGCCCTGTATGGGCTTCCAAATATCACTTTGTGAATTACACAGGAACAGGCTGAGCGAGCGGCGTCTTGAGGGAATAGCTGTAACTCTATGAGATGAATTAACAGAACACTAAGCAGTTTCTCAGAAATCTTCTTTACACATTTCATCGGAGGATATTTTCTTTTTCACCGTAGCCCTCTATGGGCTTCCATATATCACTTTGCAAATTACACAAGAACTATCTTAGCGAAAGGCTTCTTGAGGGGAAAGCTGTAACTCTGTGAGATGATTTCACAGAAAACAAAGAAGTTTCTCAGAAAGCTTCTTTCTCTTTGTTATCGGAGGATATTTCCTTTGGCCCTAGAGTCTTCAAAGGGATCCGAAATATCTGTTCTCAGATTCCACAGAAATAAGGCTAGCAAAGAGATCCACGAAATACAGATGTAACTCTGTGAGTGGAACTCACACATCACCAAGCAGTTTCTCAGAAAGCTTCTTTCCAGTTTTTCCCCGACGATATTTTCTTTTTCACGATAGCCCTCTATGGCCTTCCAATATATCACTTTGCGAATTCCACAAGAACAGGCTTAGAGAGTGGCTTCTTGAGGGGAATGCTGTAACTCTGTGAGATGAATTAACAGATCACTAAACAGTTTCTCAGAAAGCTACTTTCCAGATTTCATCGGTGGATATTTCCTTTTTCACCATAGCCCTCTATGGGCTTCCATATATCACTTTGCAAATTCCACATGAACTGTCTTAGCGAAAGGCTTCTTGAGGGGAAAGCTGTAACTCCGTGAGATGATTTCACAGAACACAAAGAACGTTCTCAGAAAACTTCTTTCTCTTCGTTATCGGAGGTTATTTCCTTTGGCCCTATAGTCTTCAAACGGATCCGAAATATCTGTTCTCAAAATCCACAGAAATAAGACTAGCAAAGTGATCCATGAAATACAGATGTAACTCTGTGAGTGGAAGTCACTCATCAGAAAGCAGTTTCTCAGAAAGTCTTTCCAGTTTTTCTCTGAGGATATTTCGTTTTTCACCATAGCCCTCTATGGGTTTACAAATATCACTTTGCGATTCCACAAGAAGAGGCTTAGTGAGCGGCGTCTTGAGAGCAAACTGTAACTCTGTGAGATGAATTAACAGAACACTAAGCAATTTTTCAGAAAGCTTCTTTCCAGATTTCATCGGAGGATATTTCCTTTTTCACCAGCGCCCTCTATGGGCTTCCAAATATCATTTTGCATATTCCACAAGAACTGTGTTAGCGAAAGGCTTCTTGAGGGGAAAGCTGTAACTCTCCGAGATGATTTCATAGAACACAAAGAAGGTTCTCAGAAAGCTTCTTTCTCTTTGTTATCGGAGGATAATTCCTTTGGCCCTGTAGTCTTCCAAGGGATCCGAAATATCAGTTCTCAGATTCCACAGAAATAAAGCTAGCAAAGAGATCCACGAAACACAGAGGTAACTCTGCGAGTGGAAGTCACACATCACAAAGCCGTGTCTCAGAAACCTTCTTTCCAGTTTTTCTCTGAGGATATTTCCTTTTTCACCATAGCCATCTATGGGCTTCCAAATATCACTTTGCGAATTCCACAAGACCAAGCTTAGCGAGTGGCTTCCTGAGGGGAAAGCTGTAATTCTGCGAGATGAATTAACAGAACACTAAGCAGTTTCTCAGAAAGCTTCTTTCCAGATTTCATCAGACGATATTTCCTTTTTCACCATAGCCCTCTATGGGCTTCCAAATATCACTTTGCAAATTCCACTAGAAGTGTCTTAATGAAAGGCTTCTTGAGGAGAAAGCTGTAACTCTGTGAGATGATTTCACAGAACACAAAGAAGTTTCTCAGAAAGCTTCTTTCTCTTTGTTATCGGAGGATATTTCCTATGGCCCTATAGCCCTCCAAGGGATTCAAAATGTCTGTTCTCAGATTCCACAGAAATAAGGCTAGCAAAGAGATCGACGAAATACAGATGTAACTCTGTGGGTGGAAGTCACACATCACAAAGCAGTTTCTCAGAAAGCTTCTTTCCAGTTTTTCTCCGAGGATATTTTCCTTTTCACCTTAGCACTCTTTGGGCTTCCAAATATCACTTTGCAAATTCCACAAGAACAGGCTTAGCGAGCGGCTTCTTGAGAGGAAAGCTGTAACTCTGTGAGATGAATTAACAGAACACTAAGCAGTTTCTCAGAAAGCTTCTTTCCAGATTTCTTCGGAGGATATTTGCTTTTTCACTATAGCCCTCTATGGGCTTCCGAATATCACTTCGCAAATTCCTCAAGAACTGTCTTAGCGAAAGGCTACTGGAGGGGCAAGCTGTAACTCTGTGAAATGATTTCACAGAACACAAAGAAGTTTCTCAGAAAGCTTCTTTCTCTTTGTTATCGGAGGATATTTCCTTTGGCCGTACAGTCTTCAAAGGGATCCAAAATATCTGTTCTCAGATTCCACAGAAATAAGGCTAGCAAAGAGATCCCCGAAATACATATATAACTCTCTGAGGGGAAGTCACACATCACAAAGCAGTTTCTCAGAAAGCTTCTTTCCAGTTTCTCTCGGAGGATATTTTCTTTTTCACCATAGCCCTCTAAGGGCTTCCAAATATCACTTTTGAAATTCCACAAGAACTGTCTTAGCGAAAGGCTTCTTGAGGGGACAGCTGTAACTCTGTGAGATGATTTCACAGAAAACAAAGAAGGTTCTCAGAAAATTTCTTTCTCTTTGTTATCGGAGGATCGGAGGATATTTTCTGTGGCCCTAGAGTCTTCAAATGGATCCGCAATATCTGTTCTCAGATTCCACAGAAATAAGGCTAGCAAAGAGATCCACGAATTACAGATGTAACTCTGTGAGTGGAAGTCACACATCACAAAGCAGTTTCTCAGAAAGCTTCTTTCCAGTTTTTTCCCCACGATATTTTCTTTTTCACTATAGCCCTCTAGGGGCTTCCAAAATATCACTTTGTGAATTCCACAAGAAGAGGCTTAGCGAGCGGCTTCTTGAGGGGAAAGCTGTAACTCTCTGAGATGAATTAACAGAACACTAAGCAGTTTCTCAGAAAGCTTCTTTCCAACTTTCATCGGAGGATATTTCCTTTTTCACCATAGCCCTCTATGGGCTTCCATATATCACTTTGCACATTACACAAGAACTGTCTTAGCGAAAGGCTTCTTTAGGGGAAAGCTGTAACTGTGTGAGATGATTTCACAGAACACAAAGAAGGTTCTCAGAAAACTTCTTTCTCTTTGTTATCGAAGGATATTTCCTTTGGCCCTATAGTCTTCCAAGGGATCCGAAATATCTGTTCTCAGATTCCACAGAAATGAGGCTAGCAAAGAGATACAGAAATACAGATGTAACTCCGTGAGTGGAAGTCACACATCACAAAGCAGTTTCTCAGAAAGCTTCCTTCCAGTTTTTCTCTGAGGATATTTTCTTTTTCACCATAGCCCTCTAGGGGTTTCCAAATATCACTTTGCGAATTCCACAAGAACAGGCTTAGTGAGCGGCGTCTTGAGGGAAAACTGTAACGCTGTTAGATGAATGAACAGAACACTAAGCAGTTTCTCAGAAAACTTCTTTCCAGATTTCATCGGAGGATATTTCCTTTTTCACAATAGCCCTCTATAAGCTTCTAAATATCACTTTTCAGTTTCCACAAGAACTGTCTTGGCGAAAGCCTTCTTGATGGGAAAGCTGTAACTCTGTGAGATGATTTCACAGAACACAAAGAAGTTTCTCAGAAAGCTTCCTTCCCTTTGTTATTGGAGGATATTTCCTCTGGCCCTAGAGTCTTCATAGGGATTAGAAGTATCTGTTCTCAGATTCCACAGAAATAAGGCTAGCAAAGAGATCCATGAAATACAGATGTAACTCTGTGAGTGGAAGTCACACATCACAAAGCAGTGTCTCAGAAATCTTCTTTCCAGTTTTTCTCGTAGGATATTCTCTTTTTAACCATAGCCCTCTATGGGCTTCCAAATATCACTTTGCGAATTCCACAAGAACAGGCTTATCGAGCCGCTACTTGAGGGGAAAGCTGTAACTCTGTGAGAAGAATTAACAGAACACTAAGCAGTTTCTCAGAAACCTTCTTTCCAGATTTCATCGGAGGATATTTCCTTTTTCACCAGCGCCCTCTAAGGGCGTCCAAATATCACTTTGCAAATTCCACAAGATCTGTCTTAGCGAAAGGGTACTTGAGGGAAAAGCTGTAACTCTGTGAGATGATTGCACAGAATACAAAGAAGTTTCTCAGAAAGCTTCTTTCTGTTTGTTATCGGAGGATATTTCCTTTAGCCCTAGACTCTTCAAAGGGATCCAAAATATCTGTCTCAGATTCCACAGAAATAAGGCTAGCAAAGTGATTCACGAAATACAGATGTAACTCTGTGAGTGGAAGTCACATATCACAGAGCAGTTTCTCAGAAAGCTTCTTTCCAGATTTCATCTGATGATAATTCCTTTTTCACAATAGCACTCTATGGGCTTCCAAATATCACTTTGCACTTTCCACCAGAACTGTCTTAGCGAAAGGCTTCTGGAGGGGAACGCTGTAACTCTGTGAGATGATTTAACAGAACACAAAGAAGTTTCTCAAAAAGCTTCTTTCTCTTTTTTATCGGAGGATATTTCCTTGGGCCCTATAGTCTTTAAAGGGATCCGAAATATCTGTTCTCAGATACCACAGAAATAAGGCTAGCCTCGAGATCCACGAAATACAGATGTAACTCTGTGAGTGGAAGTCACACATCACAAAGCCGTTTCTCAGAAAGCTTCTTTCCACTATTTCTCCCAGCATATTTCCTTTTTCAGCATAGCCTGCTAAGGGCTTCCAAATATCACTTTGCGAATTCCACAAGAACAGGCTACGCGAGCGGCTTCTTGAGGGGAAAGCAGTAACTCTGTGAGGTGAATTAACAGAACACCAAGCAGTTCCTCAGAAGACTTCTTTCCAGATTTCATCGGAGGATATTTCCTTTTTCACCAGTGCCATCTATGGGCTTCCAAATATCTCTTTGCATATTCCACAAGAACTGCCTTAGCCAAAGGCTTCTTGAGGGAAAAGCTGTAAGTCTGTGAGATGATTTCACAGAACACAAAGAAGTTTCTCAGAAAGCTTCTTTCTCTTTGTTATCGGAGGATGTTTCCTCTGGCCCTATAGTCTTCAAAGGGATCCGAAATATCTGTTCTCAGATTCCACAGATATAATGCTAGGAAAGAAATCCACGAAACACAGATGTAACTCTGTGAGTGGATGTCACACATCACAAAGCAGTGTCTCAGTAAGGTTCTTTCCAGTTTTTCTCTGAGGATATTTCCTTTTTCACCATAGCCCTCTCAGGGCTTCCAAATATCACTTTGCGAATTCCACAATGACAGGCTTAGTGAGCGGCTTCTTGAGGGGACAGCTGTAACTCTGTGAGTTGACTTAACAGAACACTAAGCAGTTTCTCAGAAAGCTGCTTTCCAGATTTCATCGCAGGATATTTCCTTTTTCACCAGCGCTCTCTATGGGCGTCCAAATATCACTATTCAAACTCCACAAGAACTGTCTTAGCGAAAGGCTTCCTGAGGGGAAAGCTGTAACACTGTGAGATGATTTCCCAGAACACTGAGAAGTTTCTCAGAAAGCTTCTTTCTCTTTGTTATCGGAGGATATTTCCTTTGGCCCTAGAGACTTCAAAGGGATCCGAAATATCAGTTCTCAGATTCCACAGAAATAAGGCTAGCAAAGACATCTACGAAATACAGATATAACTCTGTGAGTGGAAGTCACACATCACAAAGCAGTTTCTCAGATAGCTTCTTTCCAGTTTTTCTCTGAGGATATTTTCTTTTCCCCATAGCCCTCTATGGACTTCCAAATATCACTTTGCGAATTCCACAAGAACAGGCTTAGCGAGCGGCTTTTTGAGGGGAAAGCTGTAACTCTGTGAGATGAATTAACAGAACACTAAGCAGTCTCAGAAAGCTTCTTTCCAGATTTCATCGGAGGATATTTCCTTTTTCACCAGTGCCCTCTATGGGCTTCCAAATATCACCTTGCAAACTCCACAAGAACTGTCGTAGCGAAAGGCTTCTTGAGGGGAAAGCTGTAACTCTGTGAGGTGATTTCACAGAACACAAAGAAGTTTCTCAGAAAGCTTCTTTCTCTTTGTTCTCAGAGGATATTTTCGTTGGACCTGTAGCCTTCAAATGGATCCGAAATATCTGTTCTCAGATTCCACAGAAATAAGACTAGCCAAGAGATCCACGAAATAGTGATGTAACTCTGTGAGTGGAAGTCACACATCACAAAGCAGTTTCTCATACAGCTTCTTTCCAGTTTTTCTCTGAGGATATTTTCTTTTTCACCGTTGCCTTCTTGGGGCTTCCAAGTATCACTTTGGGAATTCCCCAAGAACAGGCTTAGCGAACGGCTTCTTAAGGGGAAAGCTGTAACTCTGTGAGATGAAATAAGAGAACACTAAGCAGTTTCTCAGAAAGCTTCTTTCGAGATTTCATCGGAGGTATTTCCTTTTTCAGCAGAGCCCCCTATGGGCTTCCAAATATCACTTTGCAATTTCCACAAGAACTGTCTTAGCGAAAGGCTTCTTCAGGGGAAAGCTGTAGCTCTGTGAGATGATTTCACAGAACACAAGTTTCTCAGAAAGCTTCTTTCTCTTTGTTATCGGAGGATATTACATTTGGCCATATATTCTTCAAGGGATCCGAAATATCTGTTCTCAGATTCCACAGAAATAAGGCTAGTAAAGAGATCCACGAAATACAGATGTAACTCTGTGAGTGGAAGTCACACCTCCCAAAGCAGTTTCTCAGAAAGTTTCTTTCCAGTTTTACTCGGAGGATATTATCTTTTTCACCATAACCTTCTATGGTCTTCCAAATATCACTTTTCGAATTCCACAAGAACTGTCTTAGCGAGCGGCTTCTTGATTGGAAAGCTGTAACTCTGTGAGATGAATTAACACAACACTAAGCAGTTTCTCAGAAAGCTTCTTTAGAGATTTCATCGGAGGATATTTCCTTTTCACCAGTGCCCTCTATGGGCTTCCAAATATAACTTTGCAAATTCCACAAGAACTGTCTTAGCGAAAGGCTTCTTGAGGGGAAAGCTGTAAGTCTGTGAGATGATTTCACAGAACTCAAAGAAGTTCCTCAGAAAGCTTCTTTCTCTTCGTTATCGGAGGATATTTCCTTTGGCCCTAAGGTCTTCAAAGGGATCCGAAATATCTGTTCTCAGATTCCACAGAAAGAAGGCTAGCAAAGAGATC
>NW_020253701.1:0-1321 GCF_003255815.1 Theropithecus gelada
TGAGATGGGGCAGTGGCTCCATGCTCTGGCCCCCGACCTCAGCAGCCGTCCCAGCTCATCAGCCTGAGTGCCAGCTTTCCCATCTCATCTCAGGATCTGCACTAGACGGGCACCAGGTCTTTCTTTAGCGAACATCTGAACTCTCTCAAGTGTCTCCAGAGACTTTCACATGTCTACAAAGATGACCTCATTCTGTAACAGCATGGATTTAACTTGCTCTTCGATGTCACTCCTTCACAGAGTGCACTGTTCATTGTCACCCTATCCACTAGTGTCAGTCTTACTAAAAGTCAAACATCAACGTTAGTGGTAACTCTGGAGGCCTGGCATTGTAGCGATATCCCCAAGAGAAAATTGTTTTGAACCTTTCTGGGAAAAGTTCACGTACGTTTTATTCAAACACTAGTTTTTATAACCTCGCTACCATGTGGCTTTCCTGAAGGATGAAATTTCTGACGTCCTTCAAGTAGAGAGAGATAAAAATTTTTCTAGAACATTAATTGCCCACTCCTCTCATCCCTTCTCAGAAACTAACTGAATTCCAGTGGGTGTGCCTGGCAAACCCAAACACGGTTTTCTGTTCAGGATGCTGGTCTTACCTGTGAAGGCGTTCATGAACGTGGAGAGGGACCGGTTCAACATTTTGAAGAAAGGGTCTCTGCACGGATATTTCCGAGACCCACAAAGGACAGTATGCTCAAGAATGTGAGGAACACCGGTACTGTCCATGGGAGTGGTACAGAACTGCACGCTAGGCAAGAAGGAATGGCACGCCAGGGAAGGGAGACGAACAGAATGCTAGGGAAGGAGAATGACTAGAATACAAAACGTTCATCTTAGTGCTGCGGACACAGTTCCCAGATGCATCATCACCTCAGGCTACTAGAAATCATCATTCTGACACCATAATCCTCCAACCCAGGGTTTTCCAACTCTAATGTAAATCATTGATTCAGACTATAAAATTGTATTTTGATGAGATTGTAAGTCCGTGTAAGCTTTTCCTTATTTTTCAAGATGTTCTGTCAATAAAAATACTAGTGAGATGATATTTAAACCACATAACATACAGTCAGTGCTTTAAACCAAGCTTGTCTAACCCACAGCCTGCAGTCCGCATGCTCAGGATGGCTTGGAATGCATCCCAACACAATCCCTACACTTTCTTAAAACATTGAGGTCCTCTATTTATTTTTTTTTAAGCTCATCAACTGTCCTTAGTGTTAGTGTATTTTGTGTGTGGCCTGAGACAGTTGTTCTTCTAATGTGGCACGGGGAAGCCAAAAGATTGGACATCCCTGATTTAAATAAAACGTTCAAG
>NW_020253702.1:0-1321 GCF_003255815.1 Theropithecus gelada
ATCTAACAGAGTTACAGCTTTACCCTCAAGAAGCCTTTCGCTAAGACAGTTCTTGTGGAATTGCCAAAGTGATATTTGGAAGCCCATAGAGGGCTATGGTGAAAAAGGAAATATCCTCAGATAAAATCTGGAAAGAAGCTTTCTGAGAAACTGCTTAGTGTTCTGGTAATTCAACTCACAGAGTTGCATCTGTATTTCGTGGATCTCTTTGCTAGCCTTATTTCTGTATAATCTGAGAACAGATATTTCGGATCCCTTTGAAGTCTATAGGGCCAAAGGAGATATCCTCCGATAACAAAGAGAAAGAAGCTTTCTGAGAAACTTCTTTGTGGTCTGTGAAATCATCTCACAGAGTTGCAGCTTTCCCCTAAAGAAGCCTTTCGCTAAGACAGTTCTTGTGCAATTGGCAAAGTGATATTTGGAAGCCCATAGAGGGCTACGGTGAAAAAGGAAATATAACCACATGAAATCTGGAAAGAAGCTTTCTGAGAAACTGCTTAGTGTTCTGGTAATTCAACTCACAGAGTTACATCTGTATTTCGTGGATCTCTTTGCTAGCCTTATTTCTGTGAAATCTGAGAACAGATATTGCAGATCCCTTGGAAGACTATAGGGCCAAAGGAAATATCCTCCGATAACAAAGAGAAAGAAGCTTTCTGAGAAATTTATTGTGTTCTGTGAAATCATCTCACAGAGTTACAGCTTTCCCCTCAAGAAGCCTTTGGCTAAGACAGTTCTTGTGGAATTGGCAATGTGATATTTGGAAGCCCATAGGGGGCTACGGTGGAAAAGGAAATATCCTAAGATGAAATCAGGAAATAAGCTTTCTGAGAAACTGCTTAGTGTTCTCTTAATTCATCTCACAGAGTTACATCTGTATTTTGTGGATCTCTTTGCTAGCCTTATTTCTGTGGAATGTGAGAACTGATATTTCGGATCCCATTGAAAACTATAGGGCCAAAGGAAATATCCTCCGATAACAAAGACAAAGAAGCTTTTTGAGAAACTTCTTTGTGTTCTGTGAAATCATCTCACAGAGTTACAGCTTTTCCCCCAAGAAACCTTTCGCTAATACACTTCTTGTGGAATTGGCAAAGTGATATTTGGAAGCCCATAGAGGGCTATGGTGAAAAAGGAAATATCCTCAGATGAAATCTGGAAAGAAGCTTTCTGAGAAACCGCCCTGTTATGTGTGACTTCCACTCACAGAGTTATATCTATATTTCGTGGATCTCTCTGCTAGCCTTATTTCTGTTGAATCTGCGAACAGATACTTCGGATCCCTTTGAAGCCTATAGGGCCACAGGAAATATCCTCCGAT
>NW_020253703.1:0-1321 GCF_003255815.1 Theropithecus gelada
GAGGCTACTCATCCCTTCTCCACTCCCACCCACCCCAGGCTCTGCCTCTGTGCCTAACACTGGAGTTTACCCCAATCTCTTCTGCGATTGTTCCCTCTGCCTGCTAATAGTAGTAGCCCCTGACAAAGCAGGAATCACCCTTAAAGGAGACTTAACTCACCTTCAAATATGATCTTCTCTTCCTAAATACTCCCTTTCCACTGGCAGGAAAAAAAAATCCAGAAAGGGGAACTAAGGATGCAGAGCAGGAGAGACGGGAGTTCAGGGCCACTCACGCATGTCCCCTGCCCACTGTCTGTTTTCTGTCCTCCATAGACCCTTATATAAAATGAGAAACATAAATAACAATAATAATATTAATAGGGATGATACAATCAATCTAGTGGGTTTCCCTAAGGATCCGGGTTGGAAACCAGTGGAGGTCTTTGTAAATTCCAACCCTTGGGACATGAGATTTTTCTACCATCTGGGGGTTGTTATTACTATTTCTCCAGACCTGGCCAAACCCTCTGCCAACTGATAACAGGAGGTACTCTTCTCCAGGTATGTGGAAAGTTCCCTTGAAATATGGCTCTAGTCTTCCAACCCTTTCCCAACCAGAGATGGGCAGTGGAGGTTCTATGGCACCCATCCTGGCCTCACTCTGAGGTTCCAAAGAGGATTCTGGGCATCAAGAGACAGCTCTGGGCCACAGCAAAATCAAGTCAGCACCTGGGCCCAGTGCTGGGCTGCTGGGCTCTCTGGGAGGAGCTGCTGGGCTTGCTACACACTCCTCCTGCCAGAAACTCCACACCCACAGCCCTAGGTCTTCCTAGCCCCAAGACTCTCAAGTCCATATGCCTGGAATCCCCCATCCTGAAACTCTTAATCCTGCATCTTTCTCACCAGAAGACCCCCAAATGCACAGCCACACTTCCATCTCACCCTAATAAAACCCAGACCTTTGGATTCTTCTCCTTGGGACCCCTAAATCCACAACTTTGGGGTGCATTCTCACTCCCAGATCCCAAATCCAAAATCCAGGTGCTTCCCTATGCAAATATTCCAAACTCCTCAGTTCTACAGTATATCTGATGCCTCCTCCTAAATCCACAGCCCTGCGGCACCCTTCCCAAAGTACCACAGGTTTAGTCTGCAGGTCCCCTCCTGGTTCAGCTGCCCTGGGGTCCCCCTCCTCCTCCCTTGCTGGCTGTGTCCCAAGCTAGGTGGGGTTCATGGAGGGAGTGTAGTTACAATCACCAAATGAGGTGATTATATAACCAGCCAAAGTTCATCCCTCTTTTTCAGGCAGTATAAAGGCAAACCACCCCAGCCGTCACCA
>NW_020253704.1:0-1321 GCF_003255815.1 Theropithecus gelada
GTGAAGAATATCAATGGTAGTTTGATGGGAATAGCACTGAATCTGTACATTACTTTGGGCAGTGTGGCCATTTTCACGATAGTGATTCCTCCTATCCATGAGGATGGAATGTTTTTCCATTTGTTTGTGTCCTCTCTTATTTCCTTGAGTAGGTCTTTTACATCCCTTGTTTGCTGTATTCCTAGGTATTTTATTCTCTTTGTAGCAATTGGGAATGGGAGTTCATTCATGATTTGGCTCCCTGATTGTCTATTGTTGGTGTAAAGGCATGCTTGAGATTTTTGCACATTGATTTTGTATCCTGAGACTGCCGAAGTTGCTTATCAGTTTAAAGAGTTTTTGGGCTGAGATGATGAGTTTTCTAAATGTACAATTATGCCATCTGCAAACAAAGACAATTTGACTTCCTCTCTCCCTATTCAAATATGCTCTATTTCTTTCTCTTGCCTGATTGCCCTGGCCAGAACTTCCAATACTCAGTTGAGTAGGAGTGCTGAGAGAGGGCACTCTTGTCTTGTACCTGTTTTCAAAGGGAAAGGTTCCATCTTTTACCCATTCAATATGATATTGACTGTAGGTTTGTCATAAATAGCTCTTATTATTTTGAAATATGTTCCATCAATACCTCATTTATTGAGAGTTTTAACTTGAAGGGATGTTGAATTTTATCAAAGGCTTTTTCTGCATCTATTGAGATAATCATATGGTTTTGTCTTTGGTTCTGTTTATGTGATGGATTACTTTTATTGATTTGCATATGTTGAACCAGCACTGCATCCCAGGGATGAAGCCAGCTTGATCATGGTGGATAAGTTTTTTGATGTGTTGTTGGATTCAGCTTGCCAGTATTTTATTGAGGATTTTTGCATCGATGCTCATCAAAGATATTGGCCTGAAGTTTTCTGTTTTTGTTGTGTCTCTGACAGGTTTTGGTATCAGGATGATGCTGACCTCAAAATATGGGTTAGGGAAGAGTCCTTCCTTTTCAATTGTTTAGAATAGTTTCAGAAGGAATGGTACCAGCTCCTTTTTGTATTTCTGGTAGAATTTAGCTGTGGATCTATCCGGTCCTGGGCTTTTTTTTGGTTAGAAGCTATTAATTACTGCCTCAATTTCAGAACTTGTTATTAGACTATTCAAGGATTCAACTTCTTCCTGGTTTATTCTTAGGAGGGTGTATGTGTCCAGGAATTTATCAATTTCTTCTAGATTTTCTGGTGTTTTTGTGTAGAGGTGTTTGTAGTATTCTCTAATGGTAGTTTGTACTTCTGTGTGGTCAGTGGTGATATCCCCTTTATCATTTTTTTATTGTGTCTATTTG
>NW_020253705.1:0-1320 GCF_003255815.1 Theropithecus gelada
CACCATAGCCCTCTATGGGCTTCGAATATCACTTTGCCAATTCCACACGAACTGTCTTAGCGTAAGGCTTCTTTAGAGGAAAGCTGTATCTCTATGAGATGATTTCACAGAACAAAAAGATGTTTCACAGAAAGCTTCTTTCTCTTTGTTATCATAGGATATTTCCTTTGACCCTATAGTCTTCAAAGGGATCCGAAATATGTGTTCTCAGATTCCACAGAAATAAGGCTAGCAGAGAGATCCACGAGATGCAGATGTAACTCTGTGAGATGAATTAACAGAACACTAAGCAATTTCTCAGAAAGCTTCTTTCCAGATTGCAGCTGAGGATATTTCCTTTTTCACCATAGATCTCTACGGGCTTCCAAATATCACTTTTCCTATTCCAGAAGAACTGTCTTAGCGAAAGGCTTCTTGAGGGGAAAGCTGTAACTCCGTGAGATGATTTCACAGAACACAAAGATGTTTCTCAGAAAGCTTCTTTCTCTTTGTTACTGGAGGATATTTCCTTTGGCCCTATAGTCTTCAAACGGATCCGAAATATCTGTTCTCAGATTCCACAGAAATAAGGCTAGCAAAGAGATCCACGAAATACAGATGTATCTCTGTGAGTGGAAGTCACACATCACAGAGCAGTTTCTCAGAAAGCTTCTTTCCAGAATTTATTTGAGGATATTTCCTTTTTCACCATAGCACTCTAGGGGCTTCCAATATCACTTTGCCAATTCCACAAGACCTGTCTTAGCGAAAGGCTTCTTGAGGGGAAACCTGTAACTCTGTGAGATGATTTCACAGAACACAAAGAAGGTTCTCAGAAAGCTTCTTTCTCTTTGTTACCGGAGGATATTTCCTTTGGCCCTGTAGTCTTCAAAGGGATCCGAAATATCTGTTCTCAGATTCCAGAGAAATTAGGCTAGCAAAGAGATCCAGGAAATAGAGATCTAACTCTGTGAGTGGAAATCACACATCACATAGCAGTTTCTCAGAAAGCTTCTTTTCAGATTTCCGCTGAGGATATTTCCTTTTTAATCGTAGCCCTCTATGGGCTTCCAAATATCACTTTGCCAATTCCACAAGAACACTCTTAACAAAAGGCTTCCTGAGGGGAAACCTGTAACTCTGTGAGATGATTTCACAGAACACAAAGAAGTTTCTCAGAAAGCTTCTTTCTCTTTGTTATCGGAGGATATTTCCTTTGGCCCTATAGTCTTCAAAGGGATCCGAAATATCTGTTCTCAGACTCCGTAGAAATAGAGCTAGCAAAGAGATCCATGAAATACAGATGTAACTCTGTGAGTGGAAGTCACACATCACAGAGCA
>NW_020253706.1:0-1320 GCF_003255815.1 Theropithecus gelada
CCGATAATAAAGAGAAAGAATCTTTCTGAGAAACTTCTTTGTGTTCTATGAAATCATCTCACAGAGATACAGCTTTCCCCTCAAGAAGCCTTTCACTAAGACAGTTCTTGTGTAATTGGCAAAGTGATATTTGGAATCCCATAGAGGGCTATGCTGAAAAAGGAAATATCCTCAGATAAAATCTGGAAAGCAGTTTTCTGAGAAACTGCTGAGTGTTCTGTTAATTCATCTCACAGACTTACATCTGCATTTCGTGGATCTCTTTCCTAGCCTCATTTCTGTGGAATCTGAGAATAGATATTTCGGATTCCTTGGTCGTCTATAGGGCCAAAGGAATTATACTCCGATAACAAAGGGAAAGAAGCTTTCTGGGAAACTTCTTTGTGTTCTGTGAAATCATCTCACAGAGTTACAGCTTTCCCCTCAAGAAGCCTTTCGCTAAGACATTTCTTGTGGAATTGGCGAAGTGATATTTGGAAGCCCATAGAGGGCTACGGTGAAAAAGGAAATATCCTCAGATGAAATCTGGAAAGAAGCCCTCTGAGAAACTGCTGAGTCTTCTGAAAATTCATCTCACAGAGTTACATCTGTATTTCGTGGATCTCCTTGCTAGCCTTATTTGTGTGGAATCTGAGAACAGATATTTCGGATCCCTTTGAAGACTCTAGGGCCAAAGGAAATATGCTCCGATAACAAAGAGAATGAAGCTTTCTGAGAAACTTCTTTGTGTTCTGTGAAACCATCTCACAGAGTTGCAGCTTTCCCCTCCAGAAGCCTTTCGCTAAGATATTTCTTGGGGAATTGGCAAAGTGATATTTGGAAGCCCATAGAGGGCTATGTTGAAAAAGGAAATATCCTCAGATGAAATCTGGAAAGAAGCTTTCCGAAAACTCCTGAGTGTTCTGTTAATTCATCTCACAGAATTACATCTGTATTTCGTGCATCTCTTTGCTAGCCTTATTTCTGTGGAATGAGAACAGATATTTCGGATCCCTTTGAAGACTATAGGGACAAAGGAAATATCCTCTGATAAGAAAGAGAAAGGTGCTTTCTGAGAAACTTCTTTGT
Source organism: Theropithecus gelada (assembly GCF_003255815.1). Lineage (NCBI taxonomy): Eukaryota > Metazoa > Chordata > Mammalia > Primates > Cercopithecidae > Theropithecus > Theropithecus gelada. The sequence goes on from NW_020253706.1 coordinate 1,069, forward strand.
GTTCTGTGAAACGATCTCACAGAGTTACAGCTTTCCCCTCAAGAAGCCTTTCGTTAAGACAGTTCTTGTGGAATTGGCAAACTGATACTTGGAAACCCATAGTGGGCTATGGTGAAAAAGGAAATATCCTCAGATGAAATATGGAAAGAAGCTTTTTGAGAAACTGCTGAGTGTTCTGTTAATTGATCTCACAGAGTTACATCTCTATTTCGTGGATCTCTTTGCTAGCCTTATTTCTGTCGAATCTGAGAA
>NW_020253707.1:0-1320 GCF_003255815.1 Theropithecus gelada
AGTTTTGATCTATCCCAGTTCATACTCTAGATTATTGGAGTGGCATTGTGTGATAGTGAAATGATTATTCAAACAGCTTCCCTTGACTTTGTCTCTTATTAGGAGTAAAACACCCAGGTTTGTAAGATCTCCGAGGACCTGGGTCCACACCAGTGTTTTATATTAATATCTATATTTTCTTGCGTGTGGAAATATTTCTGGGGAGAGAATTTCTAACATTTATTGTTTTTTATGTGACACCCTCAAAGGCCTAAAAAATCCTAACTTCTATGTTAGAGGTAGGTCCACTCCACGTCTAGACAATGAACAGCTTGTAGTAACCTGTGTTTAGTAGATTAGGGACATGAAATAAATGCTTACATTTTGTTTATCTTTTCCTCTGGGACCAAAAAGATAGAGGTGTACTTGCTTACTCTTACTGTAAGTTTCTCTCTGTGGGATGGTGATGAGGTTTTTCTCCAACCAAATAACTTTCTGATTCTCTAACAGCAGCTGGGAGTCCTACAATTCGACTCCATTCTGACACTAACTACCTGGAGTTCACCTCAGGCTCCACAGGTGTAAGGGCTCAGTCCCACAAGACTGTCCTCACTTCAGATGCAAGTCACAAGTATCGGGTACCAGGTCACCTGCACTTCTGTCTATCACGGCTGTAAAGTCAGGGGTCTCTCACCTCCCAAGGACTGATAATTCTTAAACTAACTCAAAGGACTCAGGAATTTGCTTTAGCCATGTAAAGCTAAAAAAACAAAAAACAAAAAACAAAAAAAACCACACAGCCAAAAAGCATCTGAGACAGGTCTCAGTCAGTTTAGAAGTTTATTTTGCTGAGCTGAAGATGCACCTTGGAAACAGAGACACAAATCATTGTAGCATCTGTGCCCCGTGCTTTTTCCTAACAGGGTTTTGAGGACTTCGATATTTATAGGGGAAAGAGCAGCGAGAAGAGGAAAAAAACAGTCAACTATGCATTCATCTGGTGCTCAGTAAATCTGCATTTTACATAAGGTAAAGTAAATATCGGGTAGAAAAGTCACTGGGTGGTGAAGGGATGATGTTTAGTCTTGTCTTTGTCTTGTACCTGTGAAGATAAGCTGTTAATTTACATTGTTGGGGGAAATTCAACAAAACTCCATTTTAGAGTAAAGATGTTGGGGCCCACAAGGAATTATCTTGTGAGCAGTTTGTGAGGGAGGCCACCTGGGGAGATAGGTGGTCCTCTGTCTTTGCAGTTATTTGTTTAGGAACAAAAGAAAGGCAGTTTTTCCATCACTCAGTCTCCAAACTTAACTTTTCCCTTTGGTATAGTGAATTTGGAGT
>NW_020253708.1:0-1320 GCF_003255815.1 Theropithecus gelada
TCCACTGCTATAAAGAACTACCTGAGGCTGGGTAATAAGGAAAAAAATGTTTAATCGGCATACAGTTCTGTGGGTTGTACAGGATTCTACATCTGGGGAAACTTACAATCAGAGTGGAAGGTGAAGGGGAGTCCGGTATGTCTTCACATGGCTGGAAGGGGAGAGAGAGTGAAGGGGAAGGTGCCACGCACCTCCAAACAAGCAGATCTCAGGAGAACTATGATGAGGACAGCACTTGGGGGATTGTGCTAAACCATTAGAAACCACCCCCATGAGTCGCTCACCTCCAACACAGGGTTAGAGTTCAGCATGAGATTTGGGTGGGGACACACAACCACACCATGTCAGGCTTCCCATTCTTCTCCTGCACGTGCTTCGCAAATGGTTCTGTCATTGGTTTTTGTTTTTGTTGATACATAATATATGTCCATATTTTCAGAGTGCATGTGATATCTTGATTCATCCCTATATTGATGAAATCTGTGTACTTGGGATGTCTTCCACTTTAAATTTTTTTTTTTTTTTTTTTTTTTTTTTGAGACGGAGTCTTGCTCTGTCGCCCAGGCTGGGGTGCAGTGGCCGGATCTCAGCTCACTGCAAGCTCCACCTCCCGGGTTTACGCCATTCTCCTGCCTCAGCCTCCCGAGTAGCTGGGACTACAGGCGCCCGCCACCTCGCCTGGCTAGTTTTTTGTATTTTTTAGTAAAGATGGGGTTTCACCGTGTTAGCCAGGATGGTCTCGATCTCCTGACCTCGTGATCCACCCGTCTCGGCCTCCCAAAGTGCTGGGATTACAGGCTTGAGCCACCGCGCCCGGCCTAAATATTTTCTTTTCCTTATGCTGGTAATGTTCAAGTTATTCTCTCCTAGCTGTTTTGAAATACACAGTAGATGACCCACTGCCATCCCCCTTCTGATTTATCAATAGTAGGTCTTGTGCTCCCATTAGGCTGTGTGTTTGTGCCCGTTACTAGCCTCTGCCCATCCTGCTTATGAGTGGGCTCTGCTGGGCCCTGTTGACCACCTACTCTTGGCCTCCATGAGATCTGCTCTCAGCTCCTGCTTATGAGTGAGAACATGCTCCGTTTCTTTGCTTGGCTGGTTTGTTTGACGTAATGTCCTCCAACTCCATCCATGCTGCCGCGGATGACAGGGCTCTCCACTGTGTGGTGGAGTATTGCTCCTGTGTATTTTCGGGCCACGTTCCCTTCATCCCCTGTTGACGGGCACTCAGGTGATTCCGGACGTTGGCTGCTGTGGATGGTGATGCACTGAAGCTGAGAGCAGTCACTGGCTTTATACTCGGGGGACGTGAGCCAC
>NW_020253709.1:0-1321 GCF_003255815.1 Theropithecus gelada
TGTTAATTCATCTCGCAGGGTTACATCTGTATTTCGTGGATCTCTTTACTAGCCTTATTTCTGTGGAATCTCAGAAGAGATATTTCAGATCCCTTTGAAGACTGTAGGGCCAAAGGAAATACCGTCCGATAACAAAGAGAAAGAAGCTCTCTGAGAAACTTTTTTGTGTTCTGTGAAATCATCTCACAGAGTTACAGCTTTCCCCTCCAGAAGCCTTTCGCTAAGACAGTTCTTGTGGAATTGGCAAAGCGATATTTGGAAGCCCTTAGAGGGTTATGGTGAAAAAGGAAATATCCTCAGATAAAATCTGGAAAGAAGCTTTCTGAGAAACTGCTGAGTGTTCTGTTAATTCATCTCACAGAGTTATATCTCTATTTCGTGGATCTCTTTGCTAGCCTTATTCCTGTGGAATCTGAGAACAGATATTTCGGATCCCTTTGAAGACTAGAGGGCCAAAGGAAATATCCTCCGATAACAAAGAGAAAGGAGCTTTCCGAGAAACTTCTTTGTGTTCTGNGAAGACCAGAGGGCCAAAGGAAATATCCTCCGATAACAAAGAGAAAGGAGCTTTCCGAGAAACTTCTTTGTGTTCTGTGAAATCATCTCACAGAGTTACAGCTTTCCCCTCCAGAAGCCTTTCGCTTAGACAGTTCTTGTGATATTGGCAAAGTGATATCTGGAAGCCCATAGAGGGCTATGGTGAAAAAGGAAATATCCTCAGATGAAATATGTATAGAAGCTTTCTGAGATACTGCTGAGTGTTCTGTTAATTCATCTCACAGAGTTACAACTGTATTTCGTGGATCTCTTTGCTAGCCTTATTTCTGTGGAATCTGAGAACACATATTTCAGATACCTTTGAAGACTATAGGGCCAAAGGAAATATCCTCTGATAACAAAGAAAAAGAAGCTTTCTGAGAAAAACCTTGTTTTCTGTGAAATCATCTCACAGAGTAATAGCTTTCCCCTCCAGAAGCCTTTCCCTAAGACAGTTCTTTTGGAATTGGCAAAGTGATATTTGGAAGCCCATAGAGGTCTATGATGAAAAAGGAAATATCCTCAGATGAAATCTGGAAAGAAGCTTTCTGAGAAACTGCTGAGTATTCTGTTAATCCATATCACAGAGTTACATGTGTATTTCGTGGATCTCTTTGCTAGCCTTATTTCTGTGGAATCTGAGAACAGATATTTCGGATCCCTTAGTAGACTATAGGGCCAAAGGAAATATCCTCCGATTACAAAGAGAAAGAAGCTTTTTGAGAAACTTCTTTGTGTTCTGTGAAATCATCTCACAGAGTTACACCTTTCCCCTCCAGAAGCC
>NW_020253710.1:0-7591 GCF_003255815.1 Theropithecus gelada
GAAGCCTCTCCAGGGACCTTACTGTCCAGAACTGTCCCCAGAACATGCTATGTCTCAAAGGCATTGCCTGACCCTTTCTCAGCAGCCAGCAAGGTCACACTAAGAAAAGCTGCTGGTATTTTCATTGCCCAGCACCAAGTGCCTATGCCAGAAATCTGCAAACCCCCTTTACTTTCTAACTGCCACCTCCAATTCTCCAAGTTCACATCTCTGCCACAACTCCCACTGAAACTGTGACAATTCTTCCCACTGGGCCTCTGTCTCCAGTTCCCATTCCTACCCCCACACCCTTACCAGCACCCAAGTCACACGACTGCCAGTGAGCGTGGGAAGCAACCTGGACCATATCCCTGCCTGCCTCGAGATCCTTGATCCTCACTTCTCGCCAGGAGGGCAGGCAGCCTGTCCTGGACCCTACCGAGGCTGCTCCTATGCGTGCCCGCACACTGTCCCCAGGACCCTGGGGATGGTGACCCGCTGCCTCGCATATTGCCTGACCATCCCATCAGGACTGCTAGGCCCTCCCACCCTGCTCCCACCCAGGCACCCCTGCTGTCTGCTGCATAGTAACCTTGTAGCCACCTCACCCATGTCTGTGGCACCTCCTGGAGAGATCTGTTCTTGTGTACCAGTCCCACTATACTCTGAATACCCTGTGAGTAGAGACAATGGCTGGCTGTTCACCTTTGTGGGCAGCAGACAAGCATCACTAGCAGACAAAACTACTGGCTCTCTTTAGCACAAGGAGTGGAACCGCCATGCAGTTTGATGAGACATGACATGCAGAATGGAGAATCAGCGTGGCAACCATAGGAGCAAACCAGGCCTCAAACAGGCGCCTCTCAGCAGCGAAGACCAGGGTGTGCAGGGAATGTGTGTGCTGAGGCAGGCAGCTGGGCCTGGCAGGAAGCAGAGAGGGGAAGAAGGGCCTGGGGGCTCAAATTCCAAAGTGGCCACTCACCAACTCTGGGTCCTGTGAGCGGCACTCCCTCCCCCATCGCGTGGCCCCTTCATAAAGGAGGACTCTGAGGGACTGTGGCCAGGATGAAGCTTCACAGAGAGGACCAGACAGTGAGGACGGAGCCAGCGGTGGCTGGGTCTACAGGGCTACTGTCCAGCAGGGGCTTGTGGTTCCTCATCTCCTTCCTGTGCCCAAATTGGGAAACTCTATCAACAGAAGTCCAGTCTCAGTCTTTATAATCTGAATGAGACTAGGATAAACCAAAAACCTGGGAAACTGAGTATCCTAGGGAAGGAACACAGGGCATCAAACGCAAAGCCTGCTAAGGTCAGCGAGGCCCGAGGCAAGCTGCCCAGTCTGCCCTCACCCACCTGGCAGTGCCTCCCCGTCCTCCCTTTGCACACAGGGTGGGGACAGTGCTGATCTCACGCGGGGCTCTGAGGTTAATTATCAGTTAATATTATAAGGCACTGGACACACACTAAGTGCAAGGGATGCATTAAAGAAATAAGTCAGGTAACAGCCTGCTAAACTGTGCAGTAGGACAGCGTCCCAAAACACCTCTGCCACGCATTGAGGTTACTGTCACCCCCTCCGCAGCAGATGATGCAGTGGTGAGCATGAGCAGCTTCCTCAGGCAGAGCCACCCTTCCACTGGAGCTCTGAGTCCCCTGCAGTGTACCCTGAGGCCAGCTCCACAGCCCGCAGGAAAGACGTTCACACAAACGTGGAGGAGGCCTGAGCTGGCCTCCCTGCTCCCACTCCTGCTCCATGCCCTGACTCTTCCTTCCATAAACACCCTGGTTCCCACTGAGGATCCTCTCTCCTCTCAGTGAGGGCTCTCCCTGGCCCCACCCTCTTCACCACTGTACCCCCGACACACTGCCAGGCCCCTTCCCTGGTCTAACTGCTTTCCCTTCGCTGAATGAAGGCATGAATTCCCAGGACAGCTAACTCCTCCGTCGTCCTGCTGGTGTCCTAAAGAAGGGGAGCTGCTTTCTCCCCTGGTTCACAGACTCATCCTCCTGACCTCAGGGGGACAGGATGATACCTCCCAGCTATTTATGGGACAGATTTATGTTCTGCTCAAAGGAAACTTCTGTGGGTTTCCTCTAATTTTGAGAGGCACAACACCCACCGATCAAGTGAACTCTCATGGGGCAGAAGGAATTTTCGGCAGCTCCACTTTGCCCCACCCAAGAAGCCTCCTGGTAAATTGCTGCCTGTGTGTGCGGTCTGTTTGCCCACCTGGGACAGGAGCCCACAGCTTGTACATGGGAACCTTTACCCTGTGTGTTTACAAACCTAAATCATAGAGGACTAGAAGACAATAGAAGGAAAATTATACAGTCTCAGGATGAAAAATGTTTCCTAAGCACGTCACCAGAAACAGACACCATAAAGGAAGATTTTCTGATATTGAAGATTTGGGCGGGGCGCAGTGGCTCACACCTGTAATCCCAGCCCTCTGGGAGGCCAAGGCAGGTGGATCTCTTGAGGTCAGGGGTTCGAGACCAGCCTGGGCAACATGGTGAAACCCCGTCTCTACTAAAAATACAAAAATTAGCCGTGTATGGAGTCTCGCTCTGTCGCCCAGGCTGGAGTGCAGTGGTGCAATCTTGACTCACTGCAACCTCCACCTCCTGGGTTCAAGTGATTCTCCTTCCTCAGCATCTTGAGTATCTGCGATTACAGGCGTGTGCCACCACACCGGGCTAATTTTTTTATTTTTAGTAGAAATGGAGTTTCACCATGTTTGCCAGGCTGGTCCCGGACACTTGACCTGAGTTGATTCAGCCGCCTCGGCCTCCCAAAGTAACAGGATTACAGGTATGAGCCACCGTGCCCAGCTTGGATTCTTTATGGAAATTGATAAGCTGTTTCTAAAATTCATACAGAATTTCAAAGAACCAAGAATAGCCAAAACAATCTTGAAAAAGAAGAACAAGTAAGTTTGAGAACTCACATTTTCTGATTTCAAAGCTTGCTACAAAGCTATACTAATCAAGACAGCATTTACTGGCAAGAGGATAGACATCTAGTTCCATAAAATAGAACTCAGAGTCCATACATTTACGGCCCACCGATGTTAGACAAGGGTTAAAACATTTTAATGGGAAAGAGTAGCCTTTTCAACAAATGGTGTGGGTGCATTTGTGTCCTCACACACACACAAATGAAGTTGTATACTTACACCACAACATATACAAGAGATAAAATTGATTTAAAAAACCCAAATGTAAGAATTTAAAACTGTAAAATTCTCAGAGGAATAAAACTTTGTAACCTTGAGTTTGGCAGTGATTTCTCAAGCCCCAACAAAAGCATAAGCAGTAGGAAAAAAAAAGGTGAAATTTCATTTCATCAAAATTAAAAACCTTAGTAAATCAAAAGACACTAACAAAAAATTGACAATCCATAAAATTGGAAAAAACTTTGCAAATTACTTATTTGATAAAGGATTTGTATCTAGAATATAAAAACTATTACAACTGAATAATAAAATCACAAACTCATTTAAAAATATGCAAAGGGCCAGGCATGGTGGCTTACACCCATAATCCCAGCACTCTGGGAGGCCAACCCAGATAAGACTGAGCTCAGGATTTCCAAACCAGCCTGGGCAACATGGTGAAACCCTTTCTACAAAAAAATGAGCCAGGAGTGGTGGCGTGTGCTTTTAGTCTCAGCTACTCAGGAGGCTTAGGTGGGAGAATCAATTGAGCTCTGGACTTCGTGGCTGCAGTAAGCTGTGATTGTACTACTGCCCTCCAGCCTGAGCTACAGAACGACCAGATCAAAAAAATATATATATATATACACACAGACATATATATATCGAAATACATATATAGTGTATTTAGTGTAGATACACACTAAAGAAGTTTATAAAATCTTAAAAATGAGCAAAGAGTCTGAATAGGCATTTCTCCAAATAAAATATATACATGATCAATAAGTACATGAAAAGATGCTAAAAATCAACAGCTACCATGGAAATGCAAATCAATACCACAATGAAATACCACTTCACATCTCCAGGATGACCAGAACCAAAAAAAACAAAACAAAACAAAACAAAACAAAAAAAACAAAAAAAAAACCACACAGATCAGATAACAAGTGTTAGGAAAGAGGTGGAGAGAATGGAACCATCACACACTGCTGATAGGAATGTGAAATGGTGCTGTTACTTTGGAAAAGTCTGGAAGTTCTTCCAGTTGTTCAAAAGAGTTACCATATGATCTAGCATTCCCACTCTTAAGTACATACACCCAAGAGAAATGAAAACATATGTCCACACAAAACCTTTTACAAGAATACTTACTCATAATCACCAAAAAGTGAAAATAACCAAAATTTCTATTAACTGATAAATAAGTAAAATGTCCTATCTATACAAAGGAATAGTATTTAGGAGTAAAAGTACTGATACATGCTATAAGACAGCTGAACACTGAAAACATTATGCTAAGTGAAAGAAGCCAGGCTGGGCACTGTGGCTCATGCCTATAATCCCAGCAGTATGGGGAGGCCAAGGTGGGTTGGATTATCTGAGGTCAGGAGTTACAGACCAGCCTGGCCAACATGGTGAAATCCTCTCTCTACTAAAAATGCAAAAAATTAGCCCAGTCAGACACAGTGGTTCATGCCTGTAATCCCAACACATTGGGAGGCCGAGGCAGGTGGATCACTTAATGTCAGGAGTTTGAGACCAGCTTGGCCACCATGGTTAAACCCCCATCTCTACTAAAAATACAAAAATTAGCTGGGTGTAGTGGCAGGTGCCTGTAATCCCAGCTATTCAAGAGGCTGAGGCAAGAGAATCGCTTGAACCCAGGAGGCGGAGGTTGCAGTCAGCTGAGATTGCACCACTGCACTCCAGCCCAGGCAACACTGAGATTCCCTCTCAAAATAAATAAATACATAAAAATTAAAAAAAAAAATAAAGAAAGGAAAGAGAGAGACAAGGCTGAGAGTGAAGTCCTGAAAGGATACACACAAACATACACCCTCCTCCACCTGTCTGCATATTGGTATCATTCCATTAAATCAGCAGTCTTTGACTAAGGTTGTAACTCTAATTGTAATATTATTTAGCCTAAATTTTCTATCTTTTCTAGAAGGATTTTCTGAGAGCTTCCATGTCTATGAAGCTTTTTCTTACATGGAGCCACCTCTACCGAGGCAGGACTGAACTGATCACTCCCCCATCTTTCTCACAACTGAAGCTTTTCTTCATTTTGCCACGTTGTATTACAGTGATTTGTTTACAAGTCTGTCTCTGCTACAAGCCCAAGCTCTCTGAGAGAACAGAAACTTACTTAAATTAACTGGAATCCCAAACCCTAGCAAAATGCCCAAAATTTAGTTGTTACTTAAAAAAAAAAAACAACTAGTAAACACATGTCTTACAGTTCAGACACATTAAATGTACAGCAGTTCCTATTTCTGCCATCACAGTATTACTATACAAAATCTAAACATTCTTTAAATACCCTTAGCTGTAGCAAAACAGAAACAGCACAACTCAAGGAAGAAAGATGAATGACTACATTTAAACTGTTTTTATATTCAGCCACTCCAGTTTTTTTCTAGGATTTTGCGGTCAATACATATTCCTTTCCCAAAGGGTTTGGATGTCCACAGGCAACCAACCATGGATGTCAAATAGTGATTAAATTCTTGATAAATCTTGCTACTGATATCAAAACCTGATTTTGTCTAATGGAAAAGAAATAAAAAAAATTGTCACTATCACCTATTTTCCCTTTCCTCCTCCTTCCCATCAGGTCACGTATACCTAGACTTAATTTTTGAGTAACAGTGATTTAACACAGAGCTTTCTCATTCATACCTTTTGTACTAAACATTTTTCTTTACGGCAGTCAGATTTTTACGATACCTACCAGAAAAAAACAAACAGAATGAAACATTTAACATAACTTTGAATACAATGCCTTTGACATAGTAAAATATAAAAATACACTATAAATGTAAATATATGCAAATATGCATACACAAATATCCAGTTGTCTAGGTAAGGATTTTACCCTTTTGTAGTACATTCTCAAGTAAAAATAAATAGAGGCTCAATAAGTTGTACACTTATGATGCTTACTTCACTAAATAAAAAATAAACAATAAAAAAATGCTTTCAATGTTTCACTATTAAAAAATTAATAAAGTTCTGGCTGGGTGCGGTGGCTCACGCTTGTAATCCCAGCACTTTGGGAGGCCAAGGTAAGTGAATCACCAGGTCAGGAGTTTGAGACCAGCCTGAGAAACATGGTGAAATCCCGTCTCTACTAAAAATACAAAAATTAGCTGGACGTGGTGGCACGGGTGCCTGTAATCCCAGATACTCGAGAGGCTGAGGAAGGAGAATCGCTTGAACCTGGGAGGCAGAGGTTGCAGTGAGCCAAGATTGCACCACTGTACTCTAGCCTGGGCAACAAGACCTAGATTCCATCTCAAAAAAATAAAAATTAATAGAGTTCTCACTCGTAAGTAGGGGTTGAATGATGAGAACACACATGGACACAGAGAGGAGAACATCACACACTGGGGCCTGTCGGGGGTGAGGGGAAAGGGGAGGGAGGGCATTAGGACAAATACCTAATGCATATGGGGCTTAAAACCTAGACGACGGGTTGATAGGTGCAGCAAACCACCCCATGCCACATGCATAACCATGTAACCAACATGCACCTTCTGCATATTTATCCCAAAACTTAAAAGTAAAATGAAAAAAAATTAACAGAGGCTCAAAAAGTCAGTCACTGATATAAAACGTATTTTCTTAATGGAAAGAAAATGATGCAGCAGAAAGCACAAAAGGTAAACCTACAAATATGTTTTTCTTATCTGAGAACTATTAACAACTAATTAGTTTTTAAACATTTTAAACTTGACATAGTCCTACAAGTTACGCCAACAAGGTCTGCACTTAGCCACGCATGGTGACTCATGCCTGTAATCCCAGCAATTTGGGAGGCCAAGGTGGGCGGATCACCTGAGGTCAGGAGTTCAAGACCAGCCTGGCCAAAATGGTGAAACCCCGTCTCTATGAAAAAACACAAAAAATTAGCCAGGCGTGGTGGCAGGCACCTTTAATCCCAGCTACTCCGGAGACTGAAGCAGGAGAATCGCTTTAACCCGGGAGGCAGAGGGTGCAGTGAGCCGAGAAGGTGCTGTTGCACTCCAGGTTGACAGGAGCAAACTGAGAAAAGTAATTTCAGTCCACAAGTTACAGAATTAGAGGAGACCAGAAATAATACTTACAGTTCCACATAATTGGCAACAGCTCCCCTTATCTCCCAGAAAATATTGTTATCAGAGAAGCTACAAATACTTAAAGCAGTTATCAGCAAATGACTAATTTTTCCTGAAGACACGGCAATTAGAATGAACAACGCTGAGTGCAATAGTACCACTGCACAACAGGTCCTTAACTAAGATTTTTTTTTATTCCGTAGCCACACCAGTGGAGGATTTAAATACAACACAGCTGTCATGGCCCCATATTGGAATCTCATGTCCAATAGCAAGCAAGCCCGATTTCCAGAGGCCCTGGCCAAAAACAAGTAGGAATATTTTTTGTATTACAGCTGAAAGATGAAGAGAAAA
>NW_020253711.1:0-1320 GCF_003255815.1 Theropithecus gelada
GTGCTAAGAGATGGGGATGCAGAGACACTGTCAGGTGAGATAGAAAGAGAAGGGAGCCAGCATGGTGGCTGACACCTGTAATCCCAGCACTTTGGGAGGCAGAGGTGGGCAGATTGTTTGAGCCCAGGAGTTTGAGATCAGCCTGGGCAATGTGGCGAGACCTCATGTCTACAAAAAGAAAAAAAATAAAAGCCAGATGTGGTAGCACATGGCTGTGGTTCCAGCTACTGAGGAGGCAGGAGGATCACTTGAGCCTGGAAGGTTGAGGCTGCAGTGAGTCAAGATCATGCCCCTGTAATCCAGCCTGGGTGGGTGACAGAACAAGAAACTGTCCAAAAAAAAAAAAAAAAGGAATAAAAGAAAAGGAAAGGGAAGAGAATGGTCACATTTTATTGTAATGACAGTGTTTTGTTTCATTTAAACAATATTCTCTCCACTTTGAGACCAGCCTGACTCAGGAGACGGGGAGAGCCTTCCTCTCATTCCACCTCACAAGGAGCTCGAACCTGCTCCCCGAAATCCCCATCAGCTCCGGCAAGCCCTCGGGCTCTGCTGCCTGTAACACAGCTCCCTGCTTACCAGAGGCTTTTGCAGGCACGTTAAACGTTCACTCAGACCCTGAACTAGATCGAGCCACAGAAAACTTTGACTCACAGAGCTGCCGGTCCCCATTACCCCAAGATACGCATTCTTTCTCTTCCTTGAGGAATTAAGGTGCCATATTGAAACTTTAATCTTTAAATACAGGTAAATAAAACATGATTACAGAAATCATTTTCAGTAAAAATTCATCTTGAGTTAAACTTTCTGCCTTACTGAACCCATCTTTTGGGAGTGGATGGTTGTCCCTGCTGCAGATAATTGTGACCCTGACTAGCTGGACCTGTGTTCACTGTGAACTGTTTCCTCTGTGGGCCCCAAAGACCCTGGGTGTGAATCGCCCGAGTGGGTGGGGTCTCTCACCTGTGAGTCCTCCCACCAGGGGCCCCGTCCTTCCACCCACCTTCCCCCGGGCCTGTTTCCCTTGAGGTCTGAGCTGGGCTGCCCAGTGAGGGGTCATCCCTGCTGTGAGATGAAACCGAGGCGTGACTCCCCACCCCTATGCAGGGCCCTAGAGGGCGTGCGCAGCTTCAACCATCTGATTAAGGAGGGATCTGACTCCCTGCTCAGGGCAGCAGCTCGTGGTTCGTTCAGCCCCAGCGGCGTCTCGATGGGGTGACATGAGGGGCACAGAGAACTGAGGATTGGGTCTGATGGGATTAAACCCCCAACTGGTGTCCCCGCGTCTTCTCTTTCCTGACAGCAGACACCAAGAAGAAA
>NW_020253712.1:0-1320 GCF_003255815.1 Theropithecus gelada
AAAAAAAAAAAAAAAAAAACCAAAAAAAGTTATTTATAGGTTTGTTACTTGAGTCTTCTCTTCCTTTGCTTCCTTTTCCTTTCCCTAATAATTCTTAGATGTCTTGAGAATTGGGTCGCACTGGAAGGGTAGGGCCACTGGAGACAGCAGGAGAGGCCTCAGTGACGGTCTTCTCACAGACCTCTACATGAGTGGCCTTTGCTCCAGTGACATCTCTCAGGCACAAATGCCTTGGGGGCTCTGTTCTAGCTCCAAAGCTTTGCCTTTTCCTGTTCTACTATGAATTCTCCCCCAAAATCATGATGAGCTTACCAGCTTTGGAGTCATTTCCTTACTGCACTATAATTGTCATTTAATGTAATTCCTTCATCTCCTTTTAAAGGATTTTAATATTGAAGGATTATTTTCTCTTTGTTTTCCAGCCAAGACTTCTTTCCATTGCTTTCAGCTTTATTGTCTCTAGAAAATCCGTAGCATTCTATGACAAAACAGTAGAGGAAATGAGGCAAGAATCTGAGAATATACCACCGGAAATTAGCCCAAAGTTAATGCCTACACCATTTCTCTTGATTGGATATCTGATTTTACAGCTTCATCCAGGGCACATGTGATGAAGTGAGTTGTGACTGATTGCAATGGAGTTAGGAACCTAGCTCTTCCTCCAAAAAAGAATGGGGAAAGGAGCTGTCTGTGGGAGTTGGAGTGCAGTGGAGGCAATTACATTTGTCAGATACTCAGGGGCTCTATAAGGGTTCCTGAAGAGCATCCCTGTTCCTCCTCTGACTGTTCATGCATGTGCATGGCTGGTCATGGATGGCAAAGGGGAATTGGAGGAGAGGAAGTAGCTGAGCAAGGGCAGAGAAGAATTTGTAGCCGTGCAGTATGCTTTGCTACCAAATATAATGAAAATATTCTGGATTTTACTGTGATCTCATACGACACAGTTAACCCATGATTATTGGGGTAACCTGTGAATTTTATTGAAAATCATTACATTATTTAATCAGTGACCAATGTTTAATCTTTTGCTTCTTGACTCTGAAATAAATGTGGGGAACTCAAGGCCCTTATATACACAAACAAGTGGAAGAAGAGCCTATTTCCCTTAATGCATTAGAGGTCAATTTTAGTGTCATAGGCTAGGGTCCCATGAAGCATGCCAGCTGCCATTGGGCGGGGGTGGCGGGGCGGGGGGAAGCCACTTTCAGGTATATTTTTATTTCACTAAGGGAGACTGATTTCTTACTAGAGATCACTTACAATTTCTTAGAAATTGATTTTCTTTCATAACAACTACTGTGATTAGAAAATCCAGAATAT
>NW_020253713.1:0-1320 GCF_003255815.1 Theropithecus gelada
GCCTGCTGCTGCTCACTCTGTGGGTTTCACAGACGTGGAACGGCATGGATCCCCCATGAAAGCCCCACCTGGAGTTGTTTCCCACCTTACACATCCCCTATGCTCCTCCCATTCATCTCTCCCTTCTCCAACCCCTGGCAGCCGCTGACTGTTTTACTATCTCCACAGCTTTGCCTTTTCCAGACTGTGCTGTGGTTGGACTCAGACAGCAGGCAGCCTTTCCAGATTGGAGACTCACTTAGAAACATGCGTTTAAGATCCTTCCTTGTCTTCATGGCTTAGGGGTCCAGTTCTTTTTAGTGCTGAATAATAATATCCCAGTATCTGACATACCACAGTTTATCCATTCACCTACTGAGGGGCATCTTGGTTGCTTTCTAGTTTTGGCAATTATAAAGCTACTGTCAACATCTGTGTGCACATTTCCGCATGGAAGTAAACTTTAGCTCCTCCGAGTAAACGTCCAGGACTCTGATTGCTCCTGTGGTCGGAGAGCTTAGTTCCACGGAAAACCGCCACGCTGCCTCCCACAGCCACTGCCCCACTTCCCCCAGTGATGAGTGAGGGTCCTGATGCTCACACACCCACCAGCAAGCGGCAGTATCTGAGTTCGGGTTTTGGCCAGGCCGATGGGTGCACAGGGATGCCTCGCCCTATGACATAAGACGTGGGCCATCTTTCCACGTGTAGATTTGCCATCTGTGTATCTTCTTTGTTGGGGTATCTGTCCAGGTCTTTGGTCCATTTTTAATCAGGTTGTTCATTTTCTTGTTGAGTTTTGAGAGTTCCTTGCACGGTTTGGATAACAGCCTTTATCAGATGAGTCTTTTACAGATGCGTTCTCCCCGTCTGTGGCCTGCCCTCTCATGCTCCTGAGACACTATGTTTTTTAGTTTGAAAAACACTTTAGACAGAAGATGGACCTACTAGCCCACCGTGGTTCTCAGTTTGGCCGTGGCCACCACCCTCCCAGCCCTGGTTCCCACCTTTCCACGATCTGCTGGTCCTATGGGCATCAACGCATACTAAGTCCCTAACATATCTCCAATGATGGCAACGTCAAAACAGGCAGTTTGCAGGTAGAAAGGAGCTGATGGAGGCCGGAGCAGAGTGTGAAGGCCAGTGGATTCATCCCTTGGGGACCGGCAGGCCTCTCAGATTTCCCCCTGGGTCACCTCCCAAATGAAGTACCTGCTTTGGCCGTGGGCAGGAAGCAGGACCTGGCCCAGATCTCAGCATATTTGACCTGGCACAGCATTTACAGGTGAGCCTCCATAACCGGAAACTCTACTCTCTGGGGAGAATGCATTTTCATTATCA
>NW_020253714.1:0-1320 GCF_003255815.1 Theropithecus gelada
GTCCATATCTATCACCGTTGGATATGAAGTATTACTGGTTGTTTTGGCGTAAATTATGTTTAAAGGTTTATTTCAAAAGGTGTGCATATTCAATATAAAGAAAGAAAAAAATTCTAACAAATTTAAAGTCTTCTGTAATCCTAGCACACGTGAACACACTATTAATATGTTGGCTTATTTATTTTCTGATGTTTGTGAGTCTACATACATGTTTTTAAATCCCCTCTCCCAAATGGCCCATAAAACCTTGTAACCATTTTTTTTTTTCAATCACAGATAATATACTGTAGATGGTTTCTCACTACATAATGAAATCATTTGTAGTGGTTGCCTAGGATAGATTAATTTTTAGATCCCATACTACCTTGTCCTCCAGTAAGCTTATACTTCCAACTTCAGTGTGGCTAAACTAGAAATAATCATTTTCTTAATTTTATCACTACTTGATAGACTACACATGCTGACTTATTATTGACTGCATTTCCTTGATCATGGAAATGTTGAACAGGCGTCGATATATCAATCCTGCTGAATTTTCTGTTTATATCCTTTGCCCACTTTCTTCATTCGTTTATTTTAAATTCTGTCTAAACTAATGGTATTGACTCTCATAAATTACTAATTATTTCCCAGTTGGAAATATTATATAGTAAAGAAGTTTAAATTAAAAACACTTTGATTTGTCCAAATTTATGTGTCTTTTAATTGTGGATTCTGTATTTTCCTGTAGGATCCTGAAGACTTTCCATACCGTGACTCCCAATAAACTCATGTCTATATTCACATCCAATGCTCCTATTGTTTTTAATCCCTGTGTGTGCCATGAAAGGAACATCATGTTTTCTAATTCTCCAAAGGTGTGTCGAGTTTTGTCAACATTATTTCCTGAAAAATTTATGCTTCCCTATAGATTGCAATACTGTTTTCATCGCTTACTACATTATTCTATATAATTAGATATTATCTGGGATACAGTTCTGTTCCCAAGATAGACATGTCTTTTTCTGTGCCACGGCAAGAGGTTTCAATTAGAGTGATAACACATTTCCTTATTTCTCCATTCTCATTATTGTTCAAAAATTACATCCTAGAAGTGTCAGGACTCTGTCTTCCAAATAGACTATTTAATTGTTTTGATATATTCTCAAAAACTGTCAAGGGCTCCACGGCATCCAAAGCCTCCAGGCATTTGGTCACAAACCCGCCCCTTTTGGCTTGGATATGAACTGTCCTAGTTTCCAGCCGTCTTCCATTTTCACAAGTCGCTGACTTTGCCGTTATTTTTCTTCTGTCTATCCTCTCCTTTATTGTTGAACTATT
>NW_020253715.1:0-1320 GCF_003255815.1 Theropithecus gelada
AAGACGTCGAGTCAGGGGAGGGGATGCCGGCAAGGCGCCCTAAGGATCTGCAGGGCCCCGGCTGCTGGGACGCCTTGTCGCACCCTCTGCTGCCCTGGGCTCTGGGCCTGAAGCGCCCTCCAGGGCGGTGGGCGGCAGCGCAGGTGCCCCTGCTGTCCTCTGCCCGCTGCCCACCCGGCCGTCTTGGGTCCCAGAGTTCAGAAGAGTCCACTGCTTCTGGCGGCAATGGGAGCAGCTATTCTGATTTGTCACCCCATATTCTGCCCTCCTCCCCGTTTCCAGTTTAACACGAGATCATATCGTTCTCACCAGTCCTGCGCTGCCTCCAGCCTGCCCCCCAGGCCCCAGAGTTCTAGGTGCTTCCCTGCGGCTCCCATAGGGGTCCTCCTTCCTTCTGGAGGGTGGAGGGGCAGCTTCCGTGTAGAAGTTAACGCTGTCAGCCCAAAACGCTAGGACTTCAGTGTTATTTGCTGCGGCTGGCGGGAAAATGTTCAAAGTTGTTTCTTCCTCTTGAGTTGTTCTCGGAAAACAAAACAAAACAAACAAACAGGCCGGGCGCGGTGGCTCAAGCCTGTAATCCCAGCACTTTGGGAGGCCGAGACGGGCGGATCACGAGGTCAGGAGATCGAGACCATCCTGGCTGACACGGTGAAACCCCGTCTCTACTAAAAAATACGAAAACTTAGCCGGGCGATGTGGCGGGCGCCTGTAGTCCCAGCTACTCGGGAGGCTGAGGCAGGAGAATGGCGTAAACCCGGGAGGTGGAGCTTGCAGTGAGCTGAGATCCGGCCACTGCACTCCAGCCTGGGCGACAGAGCGAGACTCTGTCTCAAAAAAAAAAAAAAAAAAAAAAAAAAAACAAACAAAAGAACTCTTGAGTGCTTGAGTGAGGATCTTGCTTAGCTCTTTGGCCTGTAAGATGCTTTGAACATTTCAATTTTTATTTCTAATGAAGGGAGATGTTTGTAGAGGTAATTGCCTGCAAATTAAAATGTCACCAATTTGAGTCATGGTGATGGGGAACGAATGTGCCTCCATGTAGCGAGTTTGAATAAATAAACCCTTTGTGGATCCAGGAAAAAAAAAAAAATCATCAGGATGTAGTAAATTGTGCCTGAATTTTCTGCTTGAAGCTACAAATCTGTCAGTTTCCAGGATACATTAAAAGGAAGTCAGTGAGAACTTTGGTAGGGAATAGGGGAGCAAGTACTGTGTCCACGGAATCAACAACATTCAACGGTTGGGAAAATTAACAGAATCCAGCAAAGAATTCTGACAAGTATCTACCAGGGAAGTAAGTTAAAAATCTGAAAAGGAAAT
>NW_020253716.1:0-1320 GCF_003255815.1 Theropithecus gelada
TCATCTTTGGAGTTGTGTTTTTAGAACTTTTTCAGAAGAGATGAGAGGAATGCTTTGGGAATTGATTTAGAAATCTTTTTGGTGTCGTTACTCCTAATAGCTAGATATATTTTTTAATTGTAAAAAATTCTGGAAATACTTTTTTTTCTCTACCTGCCACCATTTCTTTTTTTTTTTTTTTTTGAGACTAGGTCTGGTTGTGCTGCCCAGGCTGGGGTGTGGTGGCACAATCATAGCTTGCTGCACCTTTGAACTCCAGGGCTCCAGTGATCCTCCCACCTTAGCCTCCTGAATAGCTGGGACTACAGATGTGTGCCATCATGCCCAGCTAATTTTCTTAAAAAGGTTTTTGTAGAGACAAGGGTCTCACTTTGTTGCCCAGCTGATCTCAACCTTCTTGCCTCAAGTGATTCTCCCACCTTGGCCTCCTGAATTGCTGGGATTACAGGCATGAGCCACCGTGGCCAGTTTTTTTTTTTCTGTTTTGTTTCCTGTTCCCCTTCTGTTTTGTTTTTTTTTTTTTTTACTGTTTTTCCATCCCATCTTGAAGTCTTCATTGCCCTCTCATTTTCCAAGATCATGAGTCCCAAGTATACTCAGCTAAGCATGACCACACACCATTTCAAGAAGCCATTCATGGACGCAGCTTTTAGTACTGGCTAGGTCTGTGGCCTGCTGCAGCTTCCTTTTGCTCCTCAGCTACGCTCTAGGCATCCAGTCTGGCTTAACCAGATTTCATGGCCTCATTTTGTCCTCTGCTACAGTGATTTCTACTCCTGAGGAGAAGCATAACTATTTAGAGGGAAGCATTTTTGCTTTTGGTTATCAACCTTGGTTCTTTTGGGATATTGGAAATTACCCCATTGACTGGACCCAGACTTACAGTGGAAGTTCCAGCACAATTAATGCTATTCGGGTTTGTTCTTTTTCTTCTGGCTTATAGTTACATTATCCATTCTCATTATAGATGAAGAACTTCCAAATTTGTTTGTTACCTTCTACCCTCCCCCAGCCTATTATTTTCAGGGTCTCACTATGGAAGAACACTGTGGTGAAGGAAACCCTCCAGATTCCTTGGGCAGGCATAGTCACTCATGTCTTTATTTCTGTCATGTTCATTTTGCAGTCCTGACACCTGACTTCTGTTGCTAGAGCTGCAACTATGTAGGTAGAAGTACTGTTGGCTTCGGGGATACACACACTGGCAACTCCATAGTACACTCTTATTTGATGTAGCATAAGTATGTTTTTAAGAATTCATGTTATCCAAAATTATAAAAGCAGTTCTTTGAATGAGTGAAAGAAAGAGGGTTAAGGTTA
>NW_020253717.1:0-1319 GCF_003255815.1 Theropithecus gelada
TTTTTTTTTTTTTTTTTTGAGACGGAGTCTCGCTCTGCCGCCCAGACTGGAGTGCAGTGGCCGGATCTCAGCTCACTGCAAGCTCCGCCTCCCGGGTTCACGCCATTCTCCTGCCTCAGCCTCCCGAGTAGTTGGGACTACAGGCGCCCGCCACCGCGCCCGGCTAGTTTTTTGTATTTTTTAGTAGAGACAGGGTTTCACCGTGTTAGCCAGGATGGTCTCGATCTCCTGACCTCGTGATCCGCCCGTCTCGGCCTCCCAAAGTGCTGGGATTACAGGCTTGAGCCACCGCGCCCGGCCAATTTTTTTGTATTTTTAGTAGAGACGGGGTTTCACTATGTTGGCCAGGCTGGTCTCGAACTCCTGACCTTGTGATCCGCCCACCTCGGCCTCCCAAAGTGTTGGGATTACAGGCGTAAGCCACGGTGCCTGGCCCTACAACACCACTTTAATTGTTAAGCCAATAAATGCAAAATCACAATTCATTATCAAAATTAGGGAGGTTAGGAAATCCTTTTGCAATAATTAAAAAACAAAACGCAACAAAACAAAAACAACCTTTAGTAGAAATATTTGGGCCTATTTATTGAGAGTAGGTTTCCATCTTTCCAGATGTTTCTGCCAGAAACAGGGAAATGGAGCTGAATCTTCAGAAACACATTAACTCAAGAGGAGGTTGGGAAAGATGTATCAATAAGTGAGGCCAGTCCTCTCTTTCCGTAGACAATGTATCCTTTTTAAAAAGTAGGAAGATGGAATATGATAAAAACAAAAACAATTGGTGTTATTAATATTTTAGTGGTGGTGGGAGATGTCCATTCCCCCCACTTCAAATTACATAGATCCCTAACTGTATCTCCCTTTTGGACATGTTTTTAAATGATACACTTCTAGCATTTTATCCATGCTTTGTAATTTTCTTTCTTTTCTTACCCCCACCCTGCCCACAACAGTCAGATGACTGCTGCTTCAGTCCACAAAGCACACAACCGAGGCTAAAATCCCACCACTGTGGGCATAACGATTTCTTTGTGCCAATCACATTAGATTTATGAGAGTTATGCTCCTCACCAGTCTCTCACGCTTATTACCAGTTAATTCTATTTTGCTACTAACTTTTCTAAATGCAGCAAGAGAGTTACTTATCTTTGCAAGTACTAAGGTACAAAAAAAGGTACTGAAGCCTGAAAGCAGCACCTCTGTCATCTGACAGTCCAATTTCATGCAAGTTAGTTTTAATGATAACAATACATAATAATGGCTAATATCAAATGCTGGGGGCAGCATAGTAAGCACTTTGTATGTACATGTATGTATGT
>NW_020253718.1:0-1319 GCF_003255815.1 Theropithecus gelada
AAAGAAGGCCATTACATAATGGTAAAGGGATCAATTCAACAGGAAGACCTAACTCTCCTAAATATATATGCACCCAATACAGGAGCACCCAGATTCATAAAGCAAGTCCTTAGAGACTTACAAAGAGACTTAGACTCCCATACAATAATAATGGGAGACTTCAACACTCCACTGTCAACATTAGACAGATCAACGAGACAGAAAGTGAACAAGGATATCCAGGAATTGAACTCATCTCTGCAGCAAGCAGACCTAATAGACATCTATAGAACTCTCCACCCCAAATCAACAGAATATACATTCTTCTCAGCACCACATCGTACTTACTCCAAAATTGACCATATAATTGGAACTAAAGCACTCCTCAGCAAATGTACAAGAACAGAAATTATAACAAACTGTCTCTCAGACCACAGTGCAATCAAACTAGAACTCAGGACTAAGAAACTCAATCAAAACCGCTCAACTACATGGAAACTGAACAACCTGCTCCTGAATGACTATTGGGTACATAACGAAATGAAGGCAGAAATAAAGATGTTCTTTGAAACCAATGAGAACAAAGATACAACATACCAGAATCTCTGGGACACATTTAAAGCAGTGTGTAGAGGGAAATTTATAGCACTTAATGCCCACAAGAGAAAGCAGGAAAGATCTAAAATTGACACTCTAACATCGCAATTAAAAGAACTAGAGAAGCAAGAGCAAACACATTCCAAAGCTAGCAGAAGGCAAGAAATAACTAAGATCAGAGCAGAACTGAAGGAGATAGAGACACAAAAAACGCTCCAAAAAATCAATGAATCCAGGAGTTGGTTTTTGGAAAAGATCAACAAAATTGACAGACCACTAGCAAGACTAATAAAGAAGAAAAGAGAGAAGAATCAAATCGACGCAATTAAAAATGATAAAGGGGATATCACCACCGACCCCACAGAAATACAAACTACCATCAGAGAATACTGTAAACACCTCTACGCAAATAAACTTGAAAACCTAGAAGAAATGGATAATTTCCTGGACTCTTACACTCTTGCAAGACTAAACCAGGAAGAAGTTGAATCCCTGAATAGACCAATAGTAGGCTCTGAAATTGAGGCAATAATTAATAGCCTACCAACCAAAAAAAGTCCAGGACCAGATGGATTCACAGCTGAATTCTACCAGAGGTATAAGGAGGAGTTGGTACCATTCCTTCTGAAACTATTCCAATCAATAGAAAAAGAGGGAATCCTCCCTAACTCATTTTATGAGGCCAACATCATCCTGATACCAAAGCCTGGCAGAGACACAACAAAAAAAGAGAATTTTAGACC
>NW_020253719.1:0-1320 GCF_003255815.1 Theropithecus gelada
ATTCCACAAGAACTGTCCTAGCGAAAGGCTTCTTGAGGGGAAACCTGCAACTCTGTGACATGATTTCACAGAACACAAAGAAGTTTCCCAGAAAGCTTCTTTTTCTTTGTTATTGGAGGATATTTCCTTTGGCCCAATAGTCTTCCAAGGGATCCGAAATTTCTGTTCTCATATTCCACAGAAATAAGGCTAGCAAAGAGATCCACGAAATACAGATGCAACTCTGTGAGTTGAATTAAAAGAACACTAAGCAGTTTCTCAGAACGCTTCTTTCCAGATTTTATCTGAGGATATTTCCTTTTTCACCGTAGCCCTCTATGGGCTTCCAAATATCACTTTGGCAATTCCACAAGAACTGTCTTAGCCAAAGGCTTCTTGAGGGTAAAGCTGTAACTCGGTTAGATGATTTCACAGAACACACAGAAGTTTCTCAGAAAGCTTCTTTCTCTTTGTTATCGGAGGATATTTCCTTTGGCCCAATAGTCTTCCAAGGGATCCGAAATATCTCTTCTCATATTCCACAGAAATAAGGCTAGCAAAGAGANCCGTCTTTCCAGATTTCATCTGAGGATATTTCCTTTTTCACCATAGCCCTCCAGGGGCTTCCAAATATCACTTTGCCAATTCCACCAGAACTGTCTTAGCCAAAGGCTTCTTGAGGGGAAAGCTGTAACTCTGTGAGATGATTTCACAGAACATAAAGATGTTTCTCAGAAAGCTTCTTTCTCTTTGTTATCGGAGGATATTTCCTTTGGCCCAATAGTCTTCCAAGGGATCCGAAATATCTCTTCTCATATTCCAGAGAAATAAGGCTAGCAAAGAGATCCACGAAATACAGATGCAACTCTGTGAGTTGAATTACCAGAACACTAAGCCGTTTCTCAGAAAGCTTCCTTCCAGATTTTATCTGAGGATATTTCCTTTTTCACCATAGCCCTCTATGGGCTTCCAAATATCACTTTGGCAATTCCACAAGAACTGTCTTAGCCAAAGGCTTCTTGAGGGTAAAGCTGTAACTCTGTGAGATGATTTCACAGAACACAAAGAAGTTTCTCAGAAAGTTTCTTTCTCTTTGTTATCGGAGGATTTTCCTTTGGCCCTATAGTTTTCAAAGGGATCCGAAATATCTGTTCTCAGATTCCACAGCAATAAGTCTAGCAAAGAGATACACGAATTACAGATGTAACTCTGTGAGGAGAATTAACAGAATACTAAGCAGTTTCTCAGAAAGCTTCTTTCCAGATTTCATCTGAGGATATTTCCTTTATCACCAAAGTCCTCTATGGGCTTCTAAATATCACTTTGCCAATTCCACAAGAA
>NW_020253720.1:0-7591 GCF_003255815.1 Theropithecus gelada
AAATATCAGAAATGGCGGGAACCAATCATAGTTAGCCAAATCGCCTTGTTCAAACACTAGCCAATCATATATCTGATTTGTATAATAACTCTATGCCCACTTTTCTTAGACTATATAACACTGCTCGGAGCTCAGTGGGGGAGCTCTCCTGCCCGTCTCGTTTCACGAGCGAGGGAGAGTTCCAGGTTCGAACCTGTAATAAAGATCCTTGCTGCTTAGCTTTGACTCTGGACTCTGGTGGTCTTCTTCGGGGAATAAACGGTCTGGGCATAACAAATGGGGGCTCGTCCGGGATTTCCCCCAAGCCCACCAGACCCCCAAGTCAACGGATCTTAATCTGTAAGTAAGCCGGCTTTGTCACTGTCTCTGTCTTTGTCTCTGTCTGTCTCCCTGAAATTTCGCGAAATCCGTAATCTGTAATCTGTATTGGTCTGTTCTGTAAGTGGCACGGTCTTGGCGGACGCGCTAAAAGACAGCCACTCGGGACTGGTGGGAGACGTCCCCCAGTGCCCATCTGGGGGCCTCCATCCTTGGTTGCCCCGTCTGACTCGGGTCGGAAGTCCGACACGCGCTCGCGAAGGATCATCGTTTATCACTGTCTGTCCGTCATTGTTAAGTGTAAGTCCAAAACGAAACATAAAACCTTTTCTTCCCCTTCCAGGACCGGACCTGTCGGATACTCCCCTCTGCTTCACACTCATTTTCGTTCCTCCTTCTCTTTGTAGGAGCAGTCCAAAGATGGGCAACAACCAGAGCACGCCGCTCTCACTCCTTGTTACCAATTTCAAAGATGTGAAGGCTCGGGGGCGTAACTTAAGCGTAGAACTAAAGAAGGGAAAGCTAGTTACTTTCTGCCGTTCGGAGTGGCCCTCTTTCGGCATAGGGTGGCCCTCCGAAGGAACTTTCTGTCTCTCTATTATTACTAAGGTAAAAACTAAGATTTTCCTGCCAGGGCAGTCAGGACATCCTGATCAAATTCCTTATATTCTAGTGTGGCAAAATCTTGTGGAAGACCCACCGCCCTGGATAACTCCATTCATCCTTGAGCCTTGCAAGGTCCTAGTAACGCGACCTACAAGACAAGGGACTCCCTCTGCTCCCTCGGCCCCTGTGCTGCCGGACAGCCAGGACCCCCTAACGTTAGAACCCACATTACCCCCACCATATCCGCACCTTATCCCGCAGGACCCAGTCCCCCAGGGTGGTGCTTCCGTAGAGGGAAACCGAGAAGCGGAAGCAGCCGAGAGCGAAAGTAACCCGGGGGGTCCGGCTGGCCGAATGCGAGACCGCGTACAGCGGGACCAAGCTTCCCGACTCCCTGACTCCACTGTAGCCCTGCCTCTCAGAGAAATAGGATCGCTCGATGATACCGGGCTTTCCCGTCCCATGTATTGGCCTTTTTCCACCACTGATTTATACAATTGGAAGTCCCAAAATGCTCGGTTCTCAGATAATCCCAAAGATCTAACCTCGTTGTTAGACAGTGTCATGTTTACTCACTAGCCAACCTGGGATGACTGTCAACAGCTCCTCCGAATCCTGTTCACAACGGAGGAGCGGGAAAGAATCCAAGTTGAGGCCAGAAAGCTGGTTCCAGGAGATGACGGCCAGCCAACTGCAAATCCTGACCTCATTAAAGCGGCTTTTCCTTTGACCCAGCCCAGATGGGACTACAACATGGCAGAAGGTAGGGGACGACTGCTCATTCATCGCCAGACTCTAATGGCGGGTCTCCGGGCTGCAGCTCGCAAGCCCACCAATTTGGCTAAAGTATATTCTGTGTTACAAGGTAAGACAGAAAGCCCCGCTGTGTATTTAGAGAGATTAATGGAAGCCTTCAGACAGTTTACCCCTATGGACCCGAAAGCACCGGAAAATCAGGCAGCGGTAGTAATGTCCTTTGTAAACCAGGCAACACCAGATATTAAAAGAAAACTCCAGAAATTAGAAGGTTTAGAGGGAAAGCAGATTCAGGACCTCCTTCAGATGGCCCAGCAAGTTTATAATAATAGGGATACTCCAGAAGAAAAACAGTTCAAGGCAACCAAAGAAATGACCAAAGTCTTAGTAGCAGCTTTCCCCCAGGCAGGGAATGGCCAAAGCAGAAAGCAGAAAAAGCAAGGCTCTAGGCAAGGATTAGAAAAGGATCAGTGTGCTTATTGCAAGGAACGTGGTCACTGGATTAAAGACTGCCCAAAGAAACGGAGACCAGCTTACCCTACCTCCGTACTCGTTACCCAGGACTCTGACTAGGGGGGACGGGGTTCGGACCCCCTCCCCGAACCCAGGGTAACTTTGCAAGTGGAGGGGTCCCCAGTTCGCTTCTTGGTCGATACTGGGGCGGAACGCTCAGTCCTAACCAAACCAATTGGAAAAATGTCTAAGAAAACATCCTGGGTGCACGGGGCCACAGGCATCAAAAAAATACCCCTGGACAACCCAGAGGACTGTAGACTTAGGAACGGGAAAAGTCTCCCATTCCTTCCTAGTCATCCCAGAGAACCCCTGCCCTCTACTAGGGAAGGACTTGCTGACAAAAATGGGGGCCCAAATCCACTTTGAGCCAGAAGGGCCCAAGATAACTGATTCCCAAAACAGGCCAATATCTATCCTGACTGTCACCTTAGAAGATGAGTACAGACTCCATCAAGAGCAAAAACCCCCCGATCAGGAAATTGACTCTTGGCTCCAGCGTTTCCCTGAAGCGTGGGCAGAAACTAGGGGCTTAGGGCTAGCTAAACATCGACCTGCCATATTTGTGGAAGTTAAGCCAGGGACGGACCCGGTTCGGGTTCGGCAATATCCTATGCCCCTGGAGGCAAGAGAAGGAATTACACCCCATATCCGCCGACTTCTAGACCAGGGAGTCCTACGGGCTTGCCACTCATCCTGGAATACTCCACTGTTACCTGTTCGTAAACCCAACAGTACGGACTACAGGCCAGTACAGGATTTAAGAGAAGTTAATAAAAGGGTCATGGACATACATCCCACTGTGCCCAATCCATACACCCTTCTGAGTGCCTTGCATCCCGAAAAACAGTGGTATACCGTTCTTGATCTAAAAGACGCTTTCTTCAGCCTTCCTCTGGCTCCCAAAAGTCAAGGACTCTTTGCATTTCAATGGACGGATCCTGAGAGGGGCATCAACGGTCAGCTAACATGGACCAGGCTGCCACAAGGGTTCAAGAACTCGCCAACCCTGTTCGATGAAGCCCTTCATGAAGATCTGGGTGAGTACCGGCGGCAACACCCTGAAATAACTCTTTTGCAATATGTTGATGATCTCTTAATAGCAGCCAGATCCCCGGAAACTTGTGTTCAAAGGACTGAGGGCCTCTTGAAGACTCTGGGGGAGCTAGGCTACCGAGCCTCAGCAACAAAGGCTCAGATCTGCAAGTCGGAGGTAACTTATCTGGGGTACCTATTAAAAGGGGGGCAACGCTGGCTAACCAAAGCCCGAAAGGAAACAGTCCTACGCATCCCTAGACCCCAGTCGACACGACAAGTGAGAGAATTCCTGGGGTCGGCAGGGTTCTGTAGGTTATGGATACCCGGATTTGCTGAGTTAGCCAAGCCCCTATACCAGGCAACAAAGGAACGGCAGCCCTTCAATTGGACGGAAGAGGCTGAGCTGGCCTTTCAGCAACTCAAAACTGCCTTATTATCAGCCCCTGCGCTGGGGCTCCCTGATGTCTCCAAGCCTTTCCACTTATACGTGGATGAAAGTAAGGGTGTTGCAAAAGCCGTGTTAACACAGTACCTAGGACCCTGGCAGAGGCCAGTTGCCTATTTGTCAAAAAAATTAGATTCAGTGGCTGCTGGCTGGCCACCCTGCCTCCGGATAATCGCGGCGACCGCCCTAATGGTCCGAGACGCTGATAAACTTATCATGGGGCAAGAGTTGCGCGTTATAACCCCGCATGCCATTGAAGGCGCCCTCCGGCAGCCGCCGGACCGATGGATGAGTAACGCCCGGCTCACCCACTATCAAGGACTGCTGTTAAACCCCTCAGAATAACTTTTCTGCCCCCAACCTCTTTAAACCCTGCTTCACTGCTGCCAAATCCAGACTTGGACGCCCCGTCCCATGAGTGCACTGAGATACTGGCTCAGGTGCATGGGGTGCAGGAGGACCTGCAAGATCGTCCGCTCCCCGACACAGAACTCATCTGGTTCAATGATGGCAGCAGCTACGTCCACCAAGGCCAGCGGTATGCAGGAGCGGCTGTAACGTCAGAGACTGAGGTAATCTGGGCGGAACCCTTGCCTCCAGGGACATCGGCCCAAAGAGCCGAGCGGATAGCACTCACATAGGCCCTCACCCTAGGGGCAGAGAAAAAACTAATAGTATACACAGATAGCCGCTATGCTTTCGCTACTGCGCACATATATGGGGCCATCTACAGAGAGAGGGGACTATTAACAGCTGAAGGCAAAGAAATAAAAAAACAAGGAAGAGATCCTAGCTCTATTAACTGCTTTGTGGAAACCAAAGAAATTGGCTATTGTACATTGCCCTAGGCATCAGAAACCAACTACGCCAATTGCTCGAGGCAACTTCTTAGCCGACCAAACCGCAAAGAGCATAGCAAAAGCTCCCAGTCAGCTCCTCGCGCTCCAGCTCCCTGATCCTGGCCCGCAAAATTTGCCATGTTTTCCCGACTATACCGAACAGGATCGCGAATGGATGGACACGCTTCCCCTAAAACAGGTTCAAAATAGGTGGTGGACTGATATAAATGACCAAACCATCCTACCAGAAAAATTAGGATGGCAGGTGTTGGAACATATCCACCGGACAACCCACCTGGGTGCCCGGCGAATGATAGACTTAATCAGGCACGCCAAGTTCAGAATCAGACGCATAGCTGAACTGGCCAGCGATGTCATAACAAATTGCAAAGCCTGCCAACTGAACAATGCTTGCCCCCAAACCCAGACCGCCGCAGGAATCAGGTGTAGAGGAACTAGGCCTGGTGTCTATTGGGAAATAGACTTTACTGAGATAAAGCCTGGAAAATATGGGTATCAGTACTTACTTGTCTTTGTAGATACTTTTTCAGGATGGACAGAAGCGTTCCCAACTAAGAGAGAAACTGCTCAGGTTGTAGCAAAGAAAATTTTGGAAGAAATCCTCCCCAGGTATGGCTTTCCCGTCCAAATAGGGTCAGACAATGGACCAGCCTTCGTTGCTAAGGTAAGTCAGGATTTGGCTTCCATTCTTGGGGAAAATTGGAAATTACATTGTGCTTATAGGCCCCAAAGCTCAGGACAGGTAGAAAGGATGAATCGGACTCTAAAGGAGACCTTAACTAAATTGACCATGGAGACTGGCGCTAATTGGATAGTACTTCTCCCCTACGCTCTGTTCCGGGCCCGAAATACCCCTTACAGACTGGGCCTCACACCATATGAAATCATGTATGGCAGGCCCCCACCCCTGGTCCCCAGTCTAAAAGATGACTTACTCAAACCTGAAACTGAAAATGTCTCTGAGGTTTTGTTCTCCTTACAAGCCTTACAGAAAATTCACCAGGAAATTTGGCCCAGACTACGAGAACTGTACGAGGCAGGACCTCCGCCGACGCCTCATCCGTTCCAGCCGGGAGACTGGGTCCTAGTCAAGCGCCACCGGCAAGAAACTCTTCAACCCAGGTGGAAAGGACCACTGCAAGTACTCCTGACTACTCCCACTGCTCTCAAGGTAGAAGGCATCGCTTCGTGGATCCACTACACACACGTCAAACCAGTGGACCCAACATCCGACCTTCTCGGGCCGTCTGGAGCACCGGTTACATGGACTATAGACAAAGCTAAGAACAATCCCTTAAAGCTAACCCTGCGCCGTCATCCCCGTAGCCGTAACCATGTCTAGCTTACCTATGCTTTTATGCCTTATGCATCTGACTCTCCTCACTGCTGCGCCGTCTAATCCCTATGTCTGGAGGTTCTGGCTCTATGAGAACAAAACTCACCCCGGGGAAACCCCCCAGGCGGGTAAACTGCTAGCTAGTGCAGACTGCCCCCCCTCCGGGTGCAATACTCCAGTTTACCTCAATTTCACTAATTTCCAGATTGCCCAACCAAGGATACCTATGATCTGTTTTGAATATGATCAGACTGAATATAATTGTAAAAATTATTGGTGGCACCAGAATGCAGGCTGCCCATACCACTATTGTAAAATGCACTCAGCCAGGGTATAGGACGAATACCCGAGAAAGACTAACCTCCTCAGGACTCGCTACCCGACAGGGACTCCCAACATATACACTTGGATAATAACAGATCCAGAACACTCCCGGTGGACATCGCCCCAACATGGGGCAGTCTACTACGATTCCAGCAGTAGCTGGCCTAGTAGCCACCTGTACCTGTGGCGGAGTCTAGTCCAGATTCAACCCTTAATCCATACACAAATCCACAGACAAGAAACCAAGCTATCACAAGACTTGCAGCCCTTCTCCTGGCTAACCCTATTACAGGAAGGGCTAGCATTCGCCAACCTCACCGGTTTAGGCGACCTGTCCTCTTGCTTTATGTGTGCAACCCTAGGAAGACCACCATTAACCGCTGTTCCCCTATCCTTCCCTCCCACAAACTATACGACAGATTTTAATTCATCAACAGTCACAATACCCGATGTGGCCCTGTACCGTGACCCAGACCAAGAGAAATATCCCTACTGTTATTCTGCATTTAGCAACAGCCTCTGCAACCAATCGGCTACATACCCTAATAGCCCCATATATGCTCCCCCTGGTGTGTTCTTCTGGTGTAATAGGACTCTGTTAAAAACTCTGTCCAAAAGCATCTCTGACGGACAGTTGTGTATCCCTGTTACACTAGTTCCCCGACTGACCCTGCTAACCCCGGCAGAGTTCATAGGCTGGGCAGGGACTGCCCTAACTGAAACTGAGCGACATAGACGAGCAGTTTTTCTACCACTAATTGCCGGAATATCCTTAACCACCTCTGCCGTCGCAGCGGGGTTAGCAGGAGGGGCCCTACAACACTCCATGATAGAAAACGACAAGCTGTTACAATTCTCTGTTGCTATGGAAGACTCCGCCTATTCCCTAGCCTCCCTTCAGCGGCAGCTCACCTCCCTAGCACAGGTCACTCTTCAAAACCGCAGAGCCTTAGACTTACTCACGGCTGAGAAAGGAGGTACCTGTATGTTCCTCAAAGAAGAATGCTGTTTCTATATAAATGAGTCAGGGTTAGTTGAGGAAAGAGTCCAACGCCTACATAAACTAAGCTTAGAAATGAAGAAGCAACAATTCACTACAGCAGCTAACAATTGGTGGAACTCTTCAATGTTTTCCCTTCTGGCACCCCTTTTAGGCCCCCTAATGTCTTTACTACTTCTATTCACTATAGGCCCCTGTGTGGTAAACAAAATTTTACAATTTGCCAGAGAAAGGTTTGATACCATCCAACTAATGGTCCTCCGTAGCCATCACCAGCCTCTCCTGCACCCAGAAAGTGAGGCTATATTATAAGACTCTGGAAATCCAAGATTGGACATCTAGTTACTTATGAGAAGGGGGAAATGAAAGAACACAAAGATAGATGTGTACCCGCC
>NW_020253721.1:0-1319 GCF_003255815.1 Theropithecus gelada
CAGTTTTTAACTGAAGATATATCCTTTTCCACCATAGCCCACTAAGGGCTTCCAAATAACACTTTGCAAATTCCACAAGAACAGTCTTAGCGAAAGGCTTCTAGAGGGGAAAGCTGTAACTCTGTGAGATGAATTAACAGAAAACAAAGCAGTTTGTGAGAAAACTTCTTTCCTGTTTTTAACTGAAAATATTTCCTTTTTCACCATAGCCCTCTACGGCTTCCAAATATCACTTTGCAAATTCCACAGGAACAGTCTTAGTGAACGGCCTCTTGAGGGGAAAGCTGTAACTCTGTGAGGTGAATTAACAGAACACAAAGCAGTTTCTCAGAAAGCTAATTTTCAGTTTTTATCATAGGATATTCCCTTTTTCACCATAGCCCTCTAAGGTCCTCCAAATATCACTTTGCAAATTCCACAATAACAGTATTAGCGAAAGGTTTCTTGAGGGGAAAGCTGTAACTCTGTGAGATGAATTAAGAGACCACAAAGCAGTTTCACAGAATGCTTCTTTTCAGTTTTTATCTTAGGATATTTCCTTTTTCACAATCGCCCTTTATGGGCTTTCATATATCAATTTGCAAATTCCACAAGAACAGTCTTAGCGAAAGGCTTCTTGAGGGGAAAGCTGTAACTCTGTGAGATGAATTCACAGATCACAGAGAAGTTTCTCAGAAAGCTTCTTTCTCACTTTTAGCGGCCGATATTTCCTTTGGCCCTATAGTCTTCAAAGGGATCTGAAATAACAGTTCTCAGATTCCACAGAAATAAGGCTAGCAAACGGCTCTTCGAAATACAGCTGTAACGTAGTGAGTGGATGTCACATATCACAAAGCAGTTTCTCAGAAAGGTTGTTTTCAGTTTTTAACTGAAGATATATACGCTTTTCCACCATAGCCCTCTATGGGCTTCCAAATATCACTTTGCAAATTCCACAAGAACAGTCTTAGCGAAAGACTTCTAGAGGGAAAACTGTAAATCTGTGAGATGAATTAACAGAACACAAAGCAGTTTCTCAGAAAGCTTCTTTCCAGTTTTTATCTGAAGATATTTGCTTTTCACAATAGCCCGCTATGGGCTTCCAAAATCACTTTGCAAATTCCACAAGGACAATCGTAGTGAACGGCCTCTTGATTGGAAAGCTGTAACTCTGTGAGGTGAATTAACAAAACACAAAACAGTCTCTGAAAGCTTCTTTTCAGTTTTTATCTTAGGAAATTTCCTTTTTCACCATAGCCCTCTGTGGGTTTCCAAATATCACTTTACAAATTCCACAAGAACAGTCTTAGCGAAAGGCTTCTTGAGGGGAAAGCTGTAAC
>NW_020253722.1:0-1318 GCF_003255815.1 Theropithecus gelada
AAGCTTCTTTCTCTTTGTTATCGGAGGATATTTCCTTTGGCCCTATAGTCCTCAAAGGATTCCGAAATATCTTTTCTCAGATTCCACAGAAATACGGCTAGGAAAGAAATCCACGAAATACACATGTAACTCTGTGAGATGAATTAACAGAACACTCAGCAGTTTCTCAGAAGGCTTCTTTCCAGATTTCATCTGAGGATATTGCCTTTATCACCATAGCCCTGTATGGGCTTCCAAATATCACTTTGCCAATTCCACAAGAACTGTCTTAGCGAAAGGCCTCTTGAGGGGAAAGCTGTAACTCTGTGAGATGATTTCACAGAACACAAAGAAGTTTCTCAGAAAGCTTCTTTCTCTGTGTTATCAGAGGATATTTCCTTTGGCCCTATAGTCCTCAAAGGATTCCGAAATATCAGTTCTCAGATTCCACAGAAATAAGACTAGCAAAGAGACCCACGAAATACACATGTAACTCTGTGAGATGAATTAACAGAACACTCCGCAGTTTCTCAGAAAGCTTCTTCCCAGATTTCATCTGAGGATATTTCCTTTTTCACCATCGCCCTATATGGGCTTCCAAATATCACTTTGCCAATTCCACAAGTACTGTCTTAGTGAAAGGCTTATTGAGGGGAAAGCTGTATGTCTGTGAGATGATTTCACAGAACACAAAGAAGTTTCTCAGAAAGCTTCTTTCTCTTTGTTATCGGAGAATATTTCCTTAGGCCCTATAGTCTTCAAAGGGATCCGAAATATCTGTTCTCAGATTCCACAAAAATAAGGCTAGCAAAGAGATCCACGAAATACAGATGTTACTCTTTGAGATGAATTAACAGAACACTCAGCAGTTTCTCAGAAAGCTTCTTTCCAGATTTCATCTGAGGATATTTCCTTTTTCACCATAGCCCTCTATGGGCTTCCAAATATCACTTTGCCAATTCCACAAGAACTGTCTTAGCGAAGGGCTTCTTGAGGGGAAAGCAGTAACTCTGTGAGCTGATTTCACAGAACACAAAGTAGTTTCTCAGAAAGCTTCTTTATGTTTGTTATCGGAGGATATTTCCTTTGGCCCTATAGTCTTCATGGGTTTCCGAAATATCTGTTCTCGGATTCCACAGAAATAAGGCTAGCAAAGAGATCCACGAAATACAGATGTAGGTCTGTGAGATGAATTAACAGAACACTCAGCAGTTTCTCAGAAAGCTTCTTTTCAGATTTCATCTGAGGATATTTCCTTTTTCACCATAGCCCTCTATGGGCTTCCAAATATCACTTGGCCAATTCCACAAGAACTGTCTTAGCGAAAGGCTTCTTGAGG
>NW_020253723.1:0-1318 GCF_003255815.1 Theropithecus gelada
CAAAAATTAGCTAGGCATGGTGGCACGCACCTGTAATCCCAGCTACTCAGGAGGCTGAGGCAGGAGAATCACTTGAACACGGGAGGTAGAGGTTGCAGAGAGCCAAGATCACACCATTGCACTCCAGCCTGGGCAACAGAATGAGACTCTGTCTCAAAAATAAACAAACAAACAAACAAACAGAGGGATTTTAGACATATAGGGAGTGAAAAAATAACCAGCAGACCTAAACTATAATAAATGTTTCAGTCCTCTAGGCAAAACCAAAATTAAGTGACTAGTTGGCACAGCATTTATTGATGAAGAGACAGCTTCATTGACCCCTCTCACCGAGACACAGAACACAGCCCCGGGGCCTGGGAATTCCTCAACCCAATCCACCACTTTGGGCACCTGCGCACTCCTCCTGGGTACCTGAGGTTGGGTGCAATCACCTTAGCTGTCACCTACCTACAAACACCACCTATGGGCATCCCACCCAGCCTATCACAGCTGCTGCTAACAACGCACACTGCTTGCGACCCAGAGAATCAGCCCACCATTGCCACTGCCAAGCTAGCTACCCAGGAGGCAAAGACCCCACCCACCCACCCACCCAGTCAACCACTGCCACTACTGGCATCCAAGCAAGCCACCCGGAGGCCCAGGAATCAGCCCACCAGTAACCACCAACACAAATGCCAGTATACACGACCTTGGGGCACAGAGATAGGAACACTTAGCACACCACTGCCACCACTGGAGCCTGAAGACTGTCTCATGTGGCATCCCAGGCCACAGCACATCTTCACCACAGCCTCACTAATAACCACACCCTAATGCACAGAAGAAATCACAAATACCATTAACACTGTCTACAGCCAAAGAAATTATACAGAGACCATAATACTCTACTACGTACTACACCCAGAATCAAATACAAAATATCCCACACAACCAACACCATAGACTCATCTTCAGGAAAAAGTTCTCCACTATGAAACAAAATTCAAAAATACGAAGAACTGACTGTTATATCAGATGTAAAAATATTAACATTAGGACAGAGAAACACGATAAAGTAAAAAAGAAAAAAATACCCCAAAGGAACACAATAGATCTTAATCAAAAAGAAATTTTCAAGATTCCAGATAAACGAGTCAAAACATTCATTTTACAGAAGTTCAGTGAGATACAAAAGAATTCTGAAAAAAAATACAAAGAAAACATAAAAATAATTCAGGATATGAATAAGAAGTTTACAAAAGATATAGATTTAAAAAAAAACTAATAGAAATTCTGGAATTAAAGAATTCATGACATGGAATTCCAAATACAT
>NW_020253724.1:0-1319 GCF_003255815.1 Theropithecus gelada
AATTCCACAACAACTGTCTTAGCGGAAGGCTTCTTGAGGGGAAAGCTGTAACTATGTGAGATGATTTCACAGAACACAAAGAAGTCTCTCAGAAATCTTCTTTCTCTTTGTTCTCGGAGGATACTTCCTTTGGCCCTATAGTCTTCAAAGGGATTCGAAATATCTGTTCTCAGATTCCACAGAAATAAGGCTAGCAAAGAAATCCCCGAAATGCAGATGTAACTCTGTGAGACGAATTAACAGAACACTCAGCAGTTTCTCAGAAAGCTTCTTTCCAGATTTCATCTGAGGATATTTCCTTTTTCACCATAGCCCTCTAAGGGCTTCAAAATATCATTTTGATAATTCCACAAGAACTGTCTTAGCGAAGGCTTCTTGAGCGGAAAGCTGTAACTCTGTGAGATGATTTCAAAGAACACAAAGAAGTTCCTCAGAAAGCTTCTTTCTCTTTGTTATAGGAGGATATTTACTTTGGCCCTATAGTCTTCAAAGGGATCCGAAATATCTGTTCTCAGATTCCACAGAAATAAGGCTAGCAAAGAGATCCCCGAAATGCAGATGTNAAGAACTGTCTTAGCGAAAGGCTTCTTGAGGGGAAAGCTGTAACTCTGTGAGATGATTTCACAGAACACAAAGAAGTTTCTCAGAAAGCTTCTCTCTCTTTGTTATCGAGGATATTTCCTTTGGCCCTATAGTCTTCAAAGGGATCCGAAATATCTGTTCCCAGATTTCACAGAAATAAGGCTAGCAAAGAGCTCCACGAAATACAGATGTATCTCTGTGAGTGGAAGTCACACATCTCAGAGCAGTTTGTCAGAAATATTCTTTCCAGATTTCAACTGAGGATATTTCCTTTTGCACCATAGCCCTCTATGGGCTTCCAAATATCACTTTGCCAATTCCACAAGAACTGTCTTAGCGAAAGGCTTCTTTAGCGGAAAGCTGTAACTCTGTGACATGATTTCACAGAACACAAAGAAGTTTCCCAGAAAGCTTCTTTCTATTTGTTATCTGAGGATATTTCCTTTGCCACTATAGTCTTTAAAGGGATCCGAAATATCAGTTCTCAGATTCCACAGAAATAAGGCTAGCAAAGAGATCTACGAAATACAGATGTAACTCTGTGAGATGAATTAACAGAACACTAAGCAGTTTCTCAGAAAGCTTCTTTCAGATTCCATCTGAGGATATTTCCTTTTGCACCATAGCCCTCTATGGGCTTCCAAATATCACTTTGCCAATTCCACAAGAACTGTCTTAGCGAAAGTCTTCTTTAGCGGAAAGCTGTAACTCTGTGAGATGATTTCACAGAACACAAA
>NW_020253725.1:0-1319 GCF_003255815.1 Theropithecus gelada
TAGGGCCAGAGGAAATATCCTCCGAAAAGAAAGAGACAGAAGCTTTAGGAGTAACTTCTTTGTGTTCTGTGAAATCATCTCACAGAGTTCCAGCTTTCCCCTCAAAAAGCCTTTCGCTAAGACAGTTCTTGTGGAATTGGCAAAGTGATATTTGGAAGCTCATAGAGGGCTATGGTGAAAAAGGAAATATCCTCAGATGAAATCTGGAAAGAAGCTTTCTGAGAAACTGCTCGGTGATGTGTGACTTCCAATCACAGAGTTACATCTGTATTTCGTGGATCTCTTTGCTAGCCTTATTTCTGTGGAATCTGAGAACAGATATTGCGGATCCCTGTGAATAGTATAGCGCCAAGGGAAATATCCTCCGATAACAAAGAGACAGAAGCTTTCTGAGAAACTTCTTTGTGTTCTGTGAAATCATCTCACAGAGTTACAGCTTTCCCCTCAAGAAGCCTTTCGCTAGGACAGTTCTTGTGGAATTGGCAAAGTGATATTTGGAAGCCCATAGAGGGCTATGGTGAAAAAGGAAATATCCTCCGATGAAATCTCTAAAGAAGCTTTCTNGCTGAAAAAGGAAATATCCTCAGATGAAATCTGGAAAGAAGGTTTCTGAGAAACTGCTTAGTGTTCTGTTAATGCATCTCACAGAGTTATATCTGTATTTCGTGGATCTCTTTGCTGGCCTTATTTCTGTGGAATCTGAGAACAGATATTTCGGATCCTTTTGAAGACTATGGGGCCAAAGGAAATATCCTCCGATAACAAAGAGAAAGAAGCTTTCTGAGAAACTACTTTGTGTTCTGTGACATCATCTCACGAAGTTACAGCTTTCCCCTAAAGAAGCCTTTCACTAAGACAGTTCTTGTGGAATTGGCAAAGTGATATTTGGCACCCCATAGAGGGCTATGGTGAAAAAGGAAATATCCTCACATGAAATAGGGAAAGAAGTTTTCAGAGAAACTGCTCTGTGATGTGTGACTTCCACTCACAGAGTTACATCTGTATTTCTTGGATCTCTTTGCTACCCTTATATCTGGGGAATCTGAGAAGAGATATTTCGGATCCCTTTGAAGACTATAGGGCCAAAGGAAATATCCTCCGATAACAAAGAGAAAGAAGCTTTCTGAGAAACTTCTTTGTGTTCTGTGAAATCATCTCACAGAGTTACAGCTCTCCCCTCAAGAAGTCTTTCGCTAAGTCAGTTCTTGTGGAATTGGCAAAGTGATATTTGGAAGCCCGTAGAGGGGTATGGTGAAAAAGGAAATATCCTCAGATGAAATCTGGAAAGAAGCTTTCTGAGAAACTGGTCTGTGATGTGT
>NW_020253726.1:0-1318 GCF_003255815.1 Theropithecus gelada
GAAAGCTTCTTTCCATATTTCATCTTAGGATATTTCCTTTTTCACCAGAGCCCTCTATGGGCTTCCAAATATCACTTTGCCAATTCCACAAGAACTGTCTTAGCGAAAGTCTTCTTGAGGGGAAGGCTGTAACTCTGTGAGATGATTACACAGAACACAAAAAAAGTTTCTCAGAAAGGTTCTTTCTCTTTGTTATCGGAAGATATTTCCTGTGGAAGTATAGTCTTCAAACGGATCCGAAATATCTGTTCTCAGATTCCACAGAAATAAGGCTAGCAAAGAGATCCACGAAATACCGATGTAACTCTGTGAGATGAATTAACATAACACTAAGCAGTTTCTCAGAAACCTTCTTTCCATATTTTAACTGAAGATATTTCCTTTTTCACCATAGCCATCTATGGACTTGCAAATATCATTTTGCCAATTCCCCAAGAACTATCTTAGCTAAAGGCTTCTTGAGGGGAAAGCTGTAACTCTGTGAGATGGTTTCACAGAAGAGAAAGAAGTTTCTCAGAAAGCTTCTTTCTCTTTGTTATCCGAGGATATTTCCTTTGGCCCTATAGACTTCAAAGGGATAAGACATATCTGTTCTCAGATTCCACAGAAATAAGGCTAGCAAGGTGATCCACGAAATACAGATGTAACTCTGTGAGATGAATTAACAGACCACTAAGCAGTTTCTCAGAAAGCTTCTCTCCAGATTTCAGCTGAGGATATTTCCTTTTTCACCATAGCCCTCTATGGCCTTCCGAATATCACTGTGCCAATTCCACAAGAACTGTCTTAGCGAAAGGGTTCTTGAGGGGAAAGCTGTAACTGTGTGAGACGATTTCACAGAACACAAAGAAGTTTCTCAGAAAGCTTCTTTCTCTTTGTTATCGGAGGAGATTTCCTTTGGCCCTATAGTCTTCAAAGGGATCCGAAATATCTGTTCACTGATGCCACAGAAATAAGGCTAGCAAAGAGATCCACGAAATACAGATGTAACTCTGTGGGATGAATTCACACAACAGTAAACAGTTTCTCAGAAAGCTTCTTTCCGTATCTCATTTGAGGATACTTCCTTTTTCACCATAGGCCTCTATGGGCTTCCAAATATCACTTTGCCAATTCCACAAGAACTGTCTTAGCGAAAGGCTTCTTGAGGTGAAAGCTGTAACTCTGTGAGATGATTTCACAGAACACAAAGAAGTTTCTCAGAAAGCTTCTTTCCCTTTGTTATCGGAGGATATTTCCTTTGGCCCTATAGTCTTCAA
The DNA here is from genome assembly GCF_003255815.1 of Theropithecus gelada. Lineage (NCBI taxonomy): Eukaryota > Metazoa > Chordata > Mammalia > Primates > Cercopithecidae > Theropithecus > Theropithecus gelada. The sequence continues at coordinate 1,260 of NW_020253726.1, forward strand.
ATGGATCTGAAATATCTGTTCTCAGATTCCACAGAAATAAGGCTAGGAAAGAGATCCAG
>NW_020253727.1:0-1319 GCF_003255815.1 Theropithecus gelada
TGGCCCCCTGTGGGCTTCCAAATATCACTTGGCCATTCCCCAAGAACTGACTTAGCGTAAGGCTTCTTGAGTGGAAAGCTGTACCTCTGTGAGATGATTTCACAGAACACAAAGAAGTTTCTCAGAAAGCTTCTTTCTCTTTTTTACCGGATGATATTTCATTTGGCCCTATACTCTTCAAAGGGATCCGAAATATCTGTTCTCACATTTCACAGAAATACGGCTAGCAAAGAGATCCACCAAATACAGATGTAACTCTCTGAGATGAAATAACAGAACACTTATCAGTTTCTCAGAAAGCTTCTTTCCAGATTTCATCTGAGGATATTTCCTTTTTCACAATAGCACTCTATGGGCTTCCAATTATCATTTTGCCAATTCCACAACAACTGACTTAGAGAAAGGCTTCTTGAGGGGAAAGCTGTAACTCTGTGAGATGATTTCACAGAGCACAAAGAAGTTTCTCAGAAAGCTTCTTTCTCTTTGTTTTCGGAGGATATTTCCTTTGGCCCTATAGTCTTCAAAGGGATCCGAAATATCTGTTCTCAGATTCCACAGAAATAAGGCTAGCAAAGAGATCCACGAAATACAGATGTAACTCTGTGAGATGAATTAACAGAACAGTAAGCAGTTTCTCAGAAAGCTTCTTTCCAGATTTCACCTGAGCATATTTCCTTTTTCCCATAGCCCTCTACGGGCTTCCAAATATCACTTTGCCAATTCCAGAAGAACTGTCTTAGCGAAAGGCTTCTTGAGGNTCTTAGAGAAAGGCTTCTTGAGGTGAAAGCTGTAACTCTGTGAGATGATTTGAGAACACAAAGAAGTTTCTCAGAAAGCTTCTTTTCTTTTGTTATCGGAGGATATTTCCTTTGGCCCTATAGTCTTCAAAGGGATCCGAAATATCTGTTCTCAGATTCCACAGAAATAAGGCTAGCAAAGAGATCCACGAAATACAGATGTAACTATGTGAGATGAATTAACAGAACACTAAGCAGATTCTCAGAAAGATTCTTTGCAGATTTCAGCCTGGGAGATTTCCTTTTTCACCGTAACCCTCTAAGGGCTTCCAAATATCACTTTGCCAATTCCACAAGAACTGTCTTAGCGAAAGGCTTCCTGAGGGGAAAGCTGTAACTCAGTGAGATGATTTCACAGAACACAAAGAAGTTTCTCAGAAAGCTTCTTTCTCTTTGTTACCGTAGGATGTTTCCTTTGGCCCTATAGTCTTCAAAGGGATCCGAAATATCTGTTGTCAGATTCCACAGAAATAAGGCTAGCAAAGAGATCCATGAAATACAGATGTAACTCTGTGAGTGGAA
>NW_020253728.1:0-1318 GCF_003255815.1 Theropithecus gelada
TCTCAAAACATGCTGCTGCTTTATCAGTTAAGTTTATGTCATATTCTGAAGACTTTGTGGTCTTTTCAACAATGTTCACAGCATCTTTGTCAGGAGTAGATTCCATCTTAAGAAATCACTTACTTAGCTCATCCTTAAGAATTGAATCCTCATATATTTAAGTTTTATCCTGAGATTGAAGCAATTCAGTCACATCATCAGGCTCCACTTAAAATTCTAGTTCTCTTGCTAATTCTATCACATCTGTGGTTAATTCCTCTGCTGAAGTCTTGAACCCCTCAAAGTTATCCCTGAAGTTTTAAATCAAATTATTCCAAACTTCTGTTAATGTTAATGTTTTGACCTCCTCTCATGAATCACAAATGTTCTTAATGGCATCTGGAATGGTGAATCCTTTAGAGAAGACTTTCAATTTACTTTACCTAGATCCATCAGAGGAATCACAATCTATGACAACTATAGCCATGAAATGTACTTTTTTTTTTTTTTTTTTTTTTTGAGATGGAGTCTCGCTCTGTCGCCCAGGCTGGAGTGAGTGCTGTGATGCAATCTTAACTCACTGCAAGCTCTGCCTCTCGGGTTCACGCCATTCTCCTGCCTCAGCCTCCCAAGTAGCTGGGACTACAGGCACCCGCCACCATGCCCCGTTATTTTATTTTTTATTTTTTGTATTTTTAGTAGAGACGGAGTTTCAACGTGTTAGCCAGGATGGTCTGGATCTCCTGACCACGTGATCTGCTCGCCTCCGCCTCCCAGAGTGCTGGGATACAAATGTGAGCCACCGCCCCCTGCCGAAATGTATTTCTTACATAATAATATTTGAAAATCGAAGTTAAACCTTGATCCATGGGCTGCAGAATAGATGTTGTGTTAGCAAGCATGAAAGCAACATTAATCTCCATTTATATCTCCATCACAGTCATCTATTGGGTGATTTGGGTGCATTGTTACTCTATTCTATTAGGTAACCAGGTGCGTTGTCAATGAGAATCATATTTTGAAGGAATTTTGTGTGTGTGTGTGAGCAGTAGGACTTAACAGTGACCTTAAAATATTCAGTAAACCATTCTGTAAACAGATTTCCTGTCATCCAGACTCCCTTGTTCCATTTCTGGAGCGCAGGCAGAGTACATTTAGCATAATTCTTGAGGGGCCTAGGATTTACATTTTGGTAAATGAGCATTGGCTTCTGCTCAAAGTCTAGCTACATTAGCTCCTAATAAAAGAGTCAGCCTGCCCTTTAAAGCTTTGAAGTCATGACATCTCCTCTCTAGCTATGAAAGTTCTAGATGGCATCTCCTATTAAAAGTTCGTTTAA
>NW_020253729.1:0-1318 GCF_003255815.1 Theropithecus gelada
TTTGAGGACTATAGGGCCAAAGGAAATATCCTCCGATAACAAAGAGATAGAAGCTTTCTGAGAAACTTCTTTGTGTTCCGTGAAATCATCTCACAGAGTTACAGCTTTCACCTCAAGAAGCCTTTCGCTAAGACAGTTCTTGTGGAATTGGCAAAGTGATATTTGGAAGCCCATAGAGGGCTATGGTGAAAAAGGAAAGATCCTCAGATGAAATCTGGAAAGAAGATTTCTGAGAAACTGCTTAGTGTTCTGTTAATTCATCTCACAGAGTTACATCTGTATTTCGTGGATCTCATTGCTAGCCTTATTCCTGTGGAATCCGAGAACAGATATTTCGGATCCCTTTGAAGATGATAGGGCCAAAGGAAACATCCTCCGATAACACAGAGAAAGAAGCTTTCTGAGAAACTTCTTTCTGTTCTGTGAAATCATCTCACAGAGTTAGAGGTTTCCCCTCAAGAAGCCTTTCGCTAAGACAGTTCTTGTGTAATTGGAAAAGTGATATTTGGAAGACCATACAGGGCTATGGTTAAACAAGGAATTATCCTCAGATGAAATGTGGAAAGAAGCTTTCGGAGAAACTGCTTAGTGTTCTGATAATTCATCTCACAGAGTTACATCTGTATTTCATGGATCTCTTTGCTAGCCTTATTTCTGTGGAATCTGAGAACAGACATTTCGGATCCGTTTCTTTGAAGACTATAGGGCCAAAGGAAATATCCTCCGATAACAAAGAGATAGAAGCTTTCTGAGAAACTTCTTTGTGTTCTGTGAAATCATCTCACAGAGTTACAGCTTTCCCCTCAAGAAGCCTTTCGTTAATACAGTTTTTGTGGAATTGGCAAAGTGATATTTGGAACCCCTTAGAGAGCTGTGTTGAAAGAGGAAGTATCCTCAGAAGAAATCTGGAAAGAAGCTTTCGGAGAAACTGCTTAGTGTTCTGTTAATTCATCTCACAGAGTTACATCTGTATTTCGTGGATCTCTTTGCTAGCTTTATTTTTTTGGAATCTGACAACCATTAGATATTTCGGATACCATTCTTTGAAGACTATAGGGCCAAAGGAAATATCTTCTGATAACAGAGAAAGAAGTTTTCTGAGAAACTTCTTTGTATTCTGTGAAATCATCTCACAGAGATACAGCTTTCCCCTCAAGAAGCCTTTCGCTAAGACAGTTCTTGTGGAATTGGCAAAGTGATATTTGGAAGCCCATAGATGGCTACGGTGAAAAACGAACCATCCTCAGATGAAATCTGGAAAGAAGCTTTCTGAGAAACTGCTTAGTGTTCTGTTAATTCATCTCACGGAGTTACATCT
>NW_020253730.1:0-7590 GCF_003255815.1 Theropithecus gelada
TCTTCTTCTTCTTCTTCTTCTTCTTCTTCTTCTTCTTCTTCTTCTTCCTCCTCCTCTTCTTCTTCTTCCTCCTCTTCCTCCTCTTCCTCCTCTTCCTCTTCTTCCTCTTCTCCTGCTTTTAGAGAGTCTCACTCTGTCACCCAGGCTACAGTGCAGTGGCACAATCTTGGACCACTGCAACCTCCACCTCCTAGGTTTAAGCATTTCTCCTGCCTCAGCCTCCAGAGTAGCTGGGATTACATGCACGCACCGCCAAGCCTGGCCAGGCCAATCTTTATATTTTTAGTAGAGTTGGGATTTTGCCATGTTAGCCAGGCTGGTCTCGAACTCCTGACCTCAAGTGATCCATCTGCCTTGGCCTCCCAAAGTGCTAGGATTACAGACGTGAGCCACCCAGCCTGGCCCTAGCCTGTTTTCTTTGTAATGGGGAGAAGGAGTTTCCCTCACAAGTTTGACACAAAAATCCAATGAGAATGGATGTAAAACTCTGCCATTTCTCCCGAGTTACATGCATTTGTGATAATTATTATAAAGAGGAAACTGGGTGACTCCTGAGAGACTGGGGTAAGAGTGGGTCAGGCAGTAGTTAGTCATTACATTCGCGGTTAGGAGCCTCTTCCATTTAAAGCTAGGAAAAGTCACCTGGTGCAGTGGCTCCTGCTTGGAATTTCAGGACCTTCAGAAGTTTGAGGTTGCAGCAAGCTGTAATCATGTCTTTGCACTCCAGCCTGGGCAACAGAGTGAGACCTCATCTCTTAAAAAACTAAAAGTAAAACTTTAGGGAAAGTACCCTTTATTCTCTAAGGAAAAGGACTCTTCTTGAAGGCTCCGTTAATGAAGTATTTTCTCTAGGATAAGCCTCATCTCTAAGACAGCATGGGCCAAGGTATGATTTGGGGATTTCCACCAAGCTTCCCACTTCCCAATAGCTTCTCCAACAACCTGTTTATGGTGTTCCCAAGTCCAACGTTATACTTTTGGGTAGAGATACTTTTAAAAAATAAAAACAATCCTAGGAGAGGCCGGGCGCGGTGGCTCAAGCCTGTAATCCCAGCACTTTGGGAGGCCGAGACGGGCGGATCACTAGGTCAGGAGATCGAGACCATCCTGACTAACACGGTGAAACCCCGTCTCTACTAAAAAATACAAAAAACTAGCCGGGCGAGGTGGCGGGCGCCTGTAGTCCCAGCTACTCGGGAGGCTGAGGCAGGAGAATGGCGGGAACCCGGGAGGCGGAGCTTGCAGTGAGCTGAGATCCGGCCACTGCATCCCAGCCTGGGCGACAGAGCGAGACTCCTTCTCAAAAAAAAAAAAAAAAAAAAAAACAATCCTAGGAGAAGTAATACACTTTGGCCAGGCACAGTGGCTAATGCCTGTAATCCCAGCACTTTGGGAGGCTGAGGTGAGCGGATCACCTGAGGTCAGGAGTTTGAGACCAGCCTGGACAACATGGTGAAACCCCATCTCTACTAAAAATACAAAACTTAGCTGGGTGTGGTGGGGCACACCTGTAATCCCAGCTACTCTGGAGGCAGGGTAGGAGAATCGCTTGAACCCAGGAGGCAGAGGTTGTGGTGAGCCGAGATTGCGCCACTGCACTCCAGCCTGGGTGACAGAGTGAGACTGTCTTAAAAAAAAAAAAATAGAAGAAGAAGGAGAAGAAGTAATACATTTTAGTCTTGAGGGTTATTTCCATCTTGTGAGAAATGAGTGCGTGGGCCGAGAGTAGGTGAAACATACATTATTGGTATGTAGGAAGTGCGCTGGCCTGGGGGACCTGAGTTGTAATTTCTGTTCTGCTTAGAAGAGTCGCCTTTCTTCTTGGGCCTCTGTTTTCCCCTCTGAACGAGGAGGTGGTTGGTCAGAATTCTCTGTTTTGGAATTCTCTCGTTCGTTCATTAAAAGTTTGCTAAGTACCTATTACATGCTGAATACTATTGTAATTGTTTTGGATACAGCAATGAACAGGACAGACAAAAATCTCTAACCTTGTGGAACTTACACTCTAAGGGAGAAGACAGTTAATAAACAAGAAATATAATAATTGGCCAGGTGTGGTGGCTCACTCCTGTAATCCCAGCACTTTGGTAGGCGGAGGCCAGCAGAGTTCGAGACCAGCCTGGACAACATGGTGAAACCCCGTCTCTACTGAAAATACAAAAAAAAAAAAATTAGCCAGGCATGGTGGCGCGCTCCTGTAAGCCCAGCTACTTGGGAGGCTGAGGCAGGAGAATCGCTTGAATCTGAGAGGCGGAGGTTGCAGTGAGCCGAGACTGCACCATTGCACTCCAGCCTGGGTGACAGAGCGAGACTCCATCTAAGGAAAAAATAAAAATAAAAAAGAAAGCTTCAAAACCAAGCCTCACTTGTCTATTTTTGCCTTTAGGCGTCCCGATTGGTTCTCAAAGTTGATAAGGGAACCCCTGGCCCCCTTCTCTCCTCTTCATCTTGTGAAGAGGAAAACACGTTGGTTTGCACACGTTGGTTGAAAGGACAAGGCTGTAGTGTCTCATAATTCCTCTAGGTGGCAGTGCTGCCTTGCCCACTGGGGACACTTCGTATTTTGGACTGTTCCCAAAACAGCCACATTCCACTTGTCAGTGAAATCTCTCAGGAGTAGAAGACATTGGAAAGCCCGTAGTCGTCATGGACACCCTCCTGCCCGACTTCCCGTCTCTCTGAAATCCTCCCTGCTTTGGCAAAACTGTCAGGGTCTAACCAAGCCAGGCTGGCCCCAGGCCTGTGCCTTGGCCGTCTTATCTTGCCACTTCTAGGAGGCGGTGACGATAAGGAAGAAAGAAATGGCCGCTTCCCCCATTCATGCTTCCCTGAACTCCTTCTTCGAGACTAGACTGATGTTCAGTTTAGCATTGTAAGTCTATGACGATACTCATTTCTGAACACAAATCGAGGGAGGGAGGGAGAAGAGTCACACCCATCCGCCCTGGCCTCTCCTGCTCCAGGGCAGCCCTGCACCCTAAATGCCGCTGCCTCAGGCAGAGCCCTGGAGAATATGTCATTTATGTTTTTGGGGAATGATTGGACCTACTTTCCCTCCTGGAAATGACAAAAGTTCACAAAGTTTGGAGGAAGAAGAAGCGAGAACGATCCCCGGACCGACCAAACCCCGCGCCCCTGCATCCTGCGCCCAGTGCCTAGTCCCGATGCCATCGTCGCCGCCACCATGCCCAAGAGAAAGGCTGAAGGGGATGTTAAAGAAGATAAAGTCAAGATGAAGGACGAACCACAGAGAAGATCCCCGAGGTTGTCTGCTAAACCTGCTTTTCCAAGGCCAGAGCCCAAGCGTAAAAAGGCCCCTGCAAAGAAGGGAGAGAAGCTACCCAAAGGGAAAAAGGGAAAAGCTGATGCTGGCAAGGAGGGGAATAACTCTGCAGAAAATGGAGACGCCAAAACAGACCAGGCACAGAAAGCTGAAGGTGCTGGAGATGCCAAATGAAGTGTGTGCATTTTTGATAACTGTGTGTACATCTGCTGACTATACAGTTTGAAATACTATTTTTTATCAAGTTTTATAAAAATGCAGAATTTTATTTCACTTTTTTTTTTTTTAAAGCTATGCTGTTAGCACACAGAACACTTCATTGTTGTTTCTGGGGGAAGAGGCATATGTCACTAATAGAATGTCTCCGAAGCTGAACTGATGCGGGGAAAACACCTTTCATTTCTATTTTTGAGAGACTTCATTTTGGCTCTCAGGAAGAGGGATTCCCTACTTTTGACACACATGGCTACCTTGGCACAAAAGCCTTGTGGTGTGGAAAAACAAATCTGTTTTCATGTCCTCTTCTCCCTTTACACCTTTCAGCATACACTTAACTCCCTTAAGCCCAGACGTCTGTTGGGACCTGATCCCTAGTCATTGGTTACCAGTGTGTCGGACAATCTGGACTTTCCAGTGATGCCACTGAGATGGCACCTGTCAAAAGAGCAGTGGTTCCATTTCTAGATTGTGAATCTTCAGATAAATTCTGCTATTTTCATTTCACTTCCTGAAAGTCAGGGTCGGCTTGTGAAAAGCTATTAAACAACATGCTGAATGTGAAACGTCAACCTCTCTCTAAACTTTCCCTGTTAAGAGCATCAGATGAAGACTTCATTGGATTTTACAGTGACTTTCTTTTTGGTAGTCCATTGAAGAATCCCGGGAGTTTGAAAGTTGTTGTATACTGTTAATGGTTGTCTGGCCATGTCCTACCTGAAATACTGTGATTGTTTATGGAAAGTATCTTTAATAAAGCTGGATACAGTTTGGCTTGGGAAAAAAAAGTTTACAAAATTTGAAGCCTGATGATGTGATAGAAAAATAAAAACTCATTTTCTGGGGAGAAATTCAAGCTGCAGCAGAAATTGGCATAAGTGAGGAGGAGCCTAATGCTAATCCTCAAGACAATGGGGGAAAATATCTCCAGGGCATGCCAGAGACCTTCTTGGAAATGCCTCCCATCACAGGCCCAGAGGTCTAGGAGGGAAAAAATGTTTTTCTGGGCCAGGTCCAGGGCTCTCCTGCTATGTGCAGCCTCGGGATTTGGTGCCCTAGAGCCCAGCTGCTCCAGCATGGCTAAAAGGGTACAGCTTGGGCCATAGCTTCAGAAGGTGCAAGCCCCAACTCTTGCAGCTTCCACATGGTGTTGAGACTGTGGATGCACAGAAGTCAAGAATTGAGGTTTGGGAACCTCCACTTAGATTTCAGAGGATGTATGTAAATGCTTGAATGTCCAGGCAGAGGTATGCTGCAGGGGTGGAGCCCTTATGGAGAACCTCTGCTTGGGCAGTGTGCAAGGAAAATGTAAGGTGGGAAAACTCCACACAGAGTTCCCACTGGGGCACTGCCTGATGGAGCTGTCAGATGAGGCCCACTGCCCTCCACACCCCAGAATGGTAGATCCACCAACAGCTCACCATGTGCCTGGAAAAGCGGCAGACATTCAATGCCTATGAAAGCAGCCAGGAGTGGAGCTGTATCCTGCAAAGGCACAGGGCCAGAGCTGCCCAAGACCATGGGAACCTACCTGTTGCATCAGCATGACCTTGATGTGAGACATGGAGTTCAAAAGAGATCTTTTTGGAACTTTAATATTTGACTGCCCTGCTGGATTTTGGACTTGCATGGGACCTGTAGTCTTTTCATTTTGCCCAATTTCTCCCATTTGGAATGGGTGAATTTACCCAATTCCTGTACCTCCATTGTATCTCGGAAGTAACTAACTCAGCTTTTGATTTTACAGGTTCATAGGTAGAAGGGACTTGCCTTGTCTCAGATGAGACTTTGGACTTGAACTTTTGGTTAATGCTGAAATGAATTAAGACTTTGGAGAACTTTTGTGAATGCATGATTGGTTTTGAAATGTGAGTACATGAGATTTGGGAAGGGCCAGGGTGCAATGGTATGGTTTGGCTCTGTGTCCCCACCCAAATCTCACCTCTAATTGTAATAATACCCACTTGTTGTGGGAGGGACCCAGTGGAAGGTAATGAATCATGAGGGTGGGTTTCTTTCCATGCTGTTCTCATAAGTCTCATGAGATCTGATGGTTTCATAAAGGGGAGTTCTCCTGTACACACTCTCTTGCCTGCTGCCATGTAAGATGTGACTTTACTCCTCATTTGCCTTCTGCCATGATTGTGAGGCCTCCCCAGCCACGTGGAACTGAGTCTATCAAACCTCTTTCTTTTATAAAGTACTCAGTCTCAGGTATGTCTTTATTAGCAGTGGGAGAAAAGACTAACACATGGACTCAATCGACTCTCCCACCTTAGCCTCCCAAGTAGCTGGGACTACAGGTGCATGTCACTATGAACAACTAATTTTTTTGTAGAGATGGAGTTTTGCCATATCGCCCTGGCTAGTCTGGAACTCCTGAACTCAAACGATCTTCCACCTCAGCCTCCCAAAGTGCTGGGATTACAGGCATGAGGCACCATGCCCAGCCTTAAAGTGTTTTAAACAAGTAGAACATGACCAGGGACAAACAAAACACATCGGTAGCCTTACTTTAGTGCGCAGGCTGTGGTTTTGTGACTGCTGGCTCGAGCCATCATGTTAGCTAAGACCATCAGTGTTGTTTCCTGTTTGGTCTCCTGCCTCTAGCCTTGCTCACTACCATGCACTTTGTTCACAGTCACCAGAACATCTCCCCAATACCCTAGTCACACCCATTCATTCCACTGCTTGACACATCCCTTGCCACTGCCCATCCCAAGCTACCCACTAAATGAAGTCCAGATGATGCAGGCAGGCTGCCAGGCTTGCCATCCTGACCCCAGGCTCCCTCCCTCCCTACCTGTGTGCTCCCCTGGCAAACACCCAGCTCCTTTGTTAACTCCCCTGAGGCCTGCTCCAGTCACCTGCTGTTGTGTCTTTTCTATGTCTGTCTGCTCCACTAGACTGTGATGGTCCCCAACAAAGTGACCACATCTTATTCATCTGTGCATATGTGGGACACCTGCCACTTAGAAGGTGGCTGGCAAATATTTTTCAAACAAATTAAAAATGTATGAATGATGGCTGTTGGCCAAGTGAGGTAGAACTGTCATAAGAATGTTTATTTCCCACTTCATTTATTCCTAATTAAGACCTGAGAATCCTTTTGATAAGGACAATTCTTTTCCCTTTTTGGTCTCCATTCCCCGTGCTCTGAGAGCCAGGGCAAGCTGGCCCTTTGTCCCAGCTGGTCTTCTTATGGGTCAGTCTCTGGAGTTTCTGGGGCTTCCTTTATTCGCCTTCTCTTGAGTTTTGGTTTTGGAGAAAGCTCCCTTAAAGAATCTGAAAAAGAGAAGGTCAGAGACAGTCACAGTGACATCACAAACAGTAAGAATCTCAGTCTGGAATACATGGGGGGTGTTGTAGGGGCAGAGAGGAAGAATAGCAAAATCTTATCTTGCTTCCCACCTATATCACTTAGTCTTTTCTCAGAGAAACCCTGTAGAGAGATGGCATTGTCCCCAGTTTACAGACGAGGACTGTCACCCAGGTCCAGGGTAAGGCAGTGACCCGCCCAAAGTCTTAACAGCAAGTTAGTGGAAGAGTCAGGGCAAGACCCAAGTTTCCTTGACCTCTGGCTCCAACCTCTTATTCTTCCTTACTCGTCTCCTAGGCCTCATGACCCAATTCCCAGTACTGTTTGCAAACCCCATTGCCAAGTTTTAATTAAGAACTGACTTTATGGCCAGGCATGGTGGCTCACGCCTGTAATGCCAGCACTTTGGGAACCTGAGGTGGATGAATCACTTGAGGTCAGGAGTTTGAGACCAGCCTGGCCAACATGGTGAAACCCCCATCTCTACTAAAAATATAAAAATTAAGGCCGGGCGCGGTGGCACAAGCCTGTAATCCCAGCACTTTGGGAGGCCAAGACGGGCGGATCACGAGGTCAGGAGATCGAGACCATCCTGGCTAACACGGTGAAACCCCGTCTCTACTAAAAAAAAATACAAAAAAACTAGCTGGGCGAGGTGGCGGGCGCCTGTAGTCCCAGCTACTCGGGAGGCTGAGGCAGGAGAAAGGCGTGAACCCGGGAGGCGGAGCTTGCAGTGAGCTGAGATCCGGCCACTGCACTCCAGCCTAGGCGA
>NW_020253731.1:0-1317 GCF_003255815.1 Theropithecus gelada
CTGAGAACAGATATTTCGGATCCCTTTGAAGTCTATAGGTCCAAAGGTAATCTCCTCCGATAACAAAGAGAAAGAAGCTTTCTGAGGAACTTCCTTGTCTTCTGTGAAATCATCTCACAGAGTTACAGCTTTCCCCTCAAGAAGCCTTTCGCTAAGACAGTTCTTGTGGAATTGGCAAAGTGATATTTGGAAGCCCATAGAGGGCTACGGTGAAGAAGGAAATATCCTCAGATGAAATCTGGAAAGAAGCTTTCTGAGAAACTGCTGAGGGTTCTGTTAATTCATCTCACAGACTTTCATCTTTATTTCGTGGATCTCTTTGCTAGTTTGATTTCTGTGGAAACTCGGAACAGATATTTCGGATCCCTTTGAAGACTATAGGGTCAAAGAAATATCCTCCGATAACAAAGAGAAAGAAGCTTTCTGAGAAACTTCTTTGTGTTCTGTGAAATCATCTCACAGACTTACAGCTTTCTCCTCAAGAAGCCTTCCGCTAAGACAGTTCTTGTGGAATTGGCAAAGTGATATTTGGAAGCCCATAGAGGGCTATGGTGAAAAAGGCAATATCCTCAGATGAAATCTGCAAAGAAGCTTTCTGAGAAACTGCTGAGTGTTCTGTTAATTCATCTCAAAGAGTTACATCTGTGTTTCGTGGATCTCTTTGCTAGCCTTATTTCTGTGTAATCTGAGAGCAGATATTTCGGATCCCTTTGAAGACTGTAGGGCCAAAGGAAATATCCTCCGATAACAAAGAGAAAGAAGCTTTCTGAGAAACTTCTGTGTGTTCTGTGAAATCACCTCACAGAGTTACAGCTTTCCCTTCAAGAAGCCTTTTGTTAAGACAGTTCTTTTAGAATTCGCAAAGTGATATTTGGAAGCCCGTAGAGGGCTAAGGTGAAAAAGGAAATATCCTCAGATGAAATCTGGAAAGACACTTTCTGAGAAACTGCTGACTGTTCTGTTAATTCATCTCACAGTGTTACATCTGTATTTCGTGGATATCTTTGCTAGCCTTATTTCTGTGGAATCGGAGAACAGATATTTCGGATTACTTTGAAGACTACAGGGCCACAGGAAATATCCTCCGATAACAAAGAGAAAGAAGCTTTCTGAGAACCTTCTTTGTGTTCTGAGAAATCATCTCCCAGAGTTGCAGCTTTCCCCTCAAGAAGCCTTTCGCTAAGACAGTTCTTGTGGAATGGGCAAAGTGATATATGGAAGCCCATAGAGGGCTATGGTGAAAAAGGAAATATCCTCAGATGAAATCTGGAAAGAAGCTTTCTGAGAAACTGCTGAGTGTTCTGTTAATTCATCTCA
>NW_020253732.1:0-1317 GCF_003255815.1 Theropithecus gelada
GTGAAATCATCTCACAGAGCTACACTTTTCCGTTCAAGAAGCCATTGGCTAAGACAGTTCTTGTGGAATTGGTAAATTGATATTTGGAACCCCTAGAGGGCTATGGTGAAAAAGGAAATATCCTCAGATGAAATCTGGAAAGAAGCTTTCTGAGAAACTGCTCTGTGATGTGTGACTTCCACTCAGAAAGTTACATCTGTATTTCGTGGATCTCTTTGCTAGCCTTATGTCTGTGGAATCTGAGAAGAGATATTTCGGATCTCTTTGAAGACTATAGGGCCAAAGGAAATATCCTCCGATAACAAAGAGAAAGAAGGTTTCTGAGAATCTTCTTAGTGTTCTTTGATATCATCTCACAGAGATACAGCTTTCCCCTCAAGAAGCCTTTCGCTAAGACAGTCCTTGTGGAATTTGCAAAGTGATATTTGGAAGCCCATAGAGGGCTATGGTGAGAAAGGAAACATCCTCAGATGAAATCTGGAAAGAAGCGTTGTGAGAAACTGCTCTGTGATGTCTGACTTCCTCTCAGAGGGTTACATCTGTATTTCGTGGATCTCTTTGCTAGCCTTTTTTCTGTGGAATCTGAGAACAGATATTTCGGATCCCTTTGAAGAGTATAGGGCCAATGGAAATATCCTCCGATAACAAAGAGAAAGAAGATTTCTGAGAATCTGCTCTGTGATGTGTGACTTCCACTCAGAGAGTTACATCTGTATTTCGGGGATCTCTTTGGTAGCCTTATTTCTGTGGAATCTGAGAACAGATATTTCCGATCCCTTTTAAGACTATAGGCCAAAGGAAATATCCTCCGATAACAAAGAGAAAGAAGCTTTCTGAGAAACTTCTTTGTCTTCTGTGAAATCATCTCATAGAGTTACAGCGTTCCCCTCAAGAAGCCTTTCGCTAAGACAGTTCTTGTGGAATTTGGAAAGTGATATTTGAAAGCCCTTAGAGGGCTATGGTGAAAAAGGAAATATACTCAGATGAAATCTGGAAAGAAGCTTTCTGAGAAACTGCTCTTTGATGTGTGACTTCCACACACAGAGATACATCTGTATTTCGTGGATCTCTTTGCTAGCCTTATTTTTGTGGAATCTGAGAACAGATATTTCGGATTCCTTTGAAGACTACAGGGCCAAAGGAAATATCCTCCGATAACAAAGAGAAAGAAGCTTTCTGAGAAACTTCTTTGTGTTCTGTGAAATCATCTAACAGAGTTACAGCTTTCCCCTCAAGAAGCCTTTGGCTAAGACAGTTCTTGTGGTATTGGCAAAGTGATATTTGGAAGCCCATAGAGGGCTACGGTGAACGAGGAAA
>NW_020253733.1:0-1318 GCF_003255815.1 Theropithecus gelada
TTTGCTACCCTTATTTCTGCGGAATCTGAGAACAGATATTTCGGATCCCTTTGAAGACTATAGGGCCAAAGGAAATATCCTCCGATAACAAAGAGAAAGAAGCTTTCTGAGAAACTTCTTTGTGTTCTGTGAAATCAGCTCACAGTGTTCCAGCATTCCCCTCAAGAAGCCTTTCGCTAATAGTGTTATTGTGGAATTGGAAAGTGATATTTGGAAGCCCATAGAGGGCTATGGTGAAAAAGGAAATATCCTCAGATGAAATCTGGAAAGAAGCTTTCTGAGAAACTGTTTAGTGTTCTGTTAATTCATCTCACAGAGATACATCTGTATTTCGTGGATCTCTTTGATAGCCTTATTTCTGTGGAATCTGAGAACAGATATTTCGGATCCCTTTGAAGACTATATGGCCAAAGGAGATATCCTCCGATAACAAANCTTCTTTGTGTTCTGTGAAATCATCTCACAGAGTTACAGCTTTCCTCTCAAGAATCCTTTCGCTAAGACAGTTCTTGTGGAATTGGCAAAGTGATATTAGGAAGCCCCTAGAGGGCTATGGTGAAAAAGGAAATATCCTCGGATGAAATCTGGAAAGAAGCTTTCTGAGAAACTGCTCTCTGTTCTGTTAATTTATCTCACAGAGTTACATCTTTATTTCGTGGATATCTTTGCTACCCTAATTTCTGTGGAATCTGAGAAGAGATATTTCGGATTCCTTAGAAGACTATAGGGCCAAAGGAAATATCCTCCGATAACAAAGAGAAACAGGCTTTCTGAGAAACTTCTTTGTGTTCTGTGAAATCATCTCAGAGAGTTGCAGCTTTCCTCTGAATAAGCCTTTCGCTAAGACAGTTCTTGTGGAATTGGCAAAGGGATTTTTGGAAGCCCATAGAGGGCTATGGTGAAAAAGGAAATATCCACGGATGAAATCTGGAAAGAAGCTTTCTGAGAAACTGCTCTCTGTTCTTTTAATTCATCTCACAGAGTTACATGTGTATTTCGTAGATCTCTTTGCTAGGCTTATTTCTGTGGAATCTGAGAACAGATATTTCGGATCCCTTTGAAGACTATATGGCGAAAGGAAATATCCTACGATAACAATAAGAAAGACGCTTTCTGAGAAACTTCTTTGTGTTCTGTGAAATCATCTCACAGAGTTAGAGCTTTCCCCTCAAGAATCCTTTCGCTAAGACAGTTCTTGTGGAATTGGCAAAGTGATACTCGGAAGCCCATAGAGGGCTATGGTGAAAAAGGAAATATCCTCGGATGAAATCTGGAAAGAAGCTTTCTGAGAAACTGCTCTGTGTTTTGTTAATTCATC
>NW_020253734.1:0-1317 GCF_003255815.1 Theropithecus gelada
GTCTTTTCCCTGCGTCTTCACACCATCTTCCCTCTGTGTGCCTGGCCCAAATTTCTCCTTTCATTATTATTTTTTATTAATTATTATTATTATTAATTATTTTTTTTCCCCAAGATGGAGTTTCGCTCTTGTTGCCCAGGCTGGAGTGCAGTGGCGTGATCTCGGCTCACTGCAACCTCTGCCTTCCGGGTTCAAGTGATTCTCCTGCCTCAGACTCCCAAGTAGCTGGGATTACAAGCATGTGCCACCATGCCTGGATAATTTTGTATTTTTAGTACAGATGGAGTTTCGCCATGTTGCTCAGGCTGGTCTCGAATTCCTGACCTCAGGTGATCCACCCACCTCGGCCTCCCAAAGTGCTGGGATTACAGGTGTGAGCCACCGCGCCTGGCCTATTATTACTTTGTTTTACTTCCATCACTCAGGCTGGAGTGCAGTGGCGCGATCTCGGCTCACTGCAACCTCTGCCTCCCATGCTCAAGTGATTCTCTTGCCTCAGCCTCCTGAGGAGCTGGGACTACAGGCACACACCACTGCACATGGCTAATTTTTGTATTTTTTGTAGAGATGGGGTTTAACCATGTTGCCCAGGTGGGTCTCAAATGCCTGAGCTCAAGTGATCCTCCCACTTCAGTCTCCCAAAGTGCTGGGATTACAGGCATGAGCCACTGCGCCCAGCCATAAATTTCTGCCTTTTATAAGGTCGCCAGTCATGTTGGATTAAGGCCCACAGGAATGACCCCATCTTAACCTGGTTCCCTCTGTAAAGACCTAGTCTCCAAATCAGGTCACATTCTGAGGTACTGGGGCTTAGGACTTCGACACAGAAACTTAAGAGCACGCAATTTAACCCCTAAGACTGGTTGATGCTTTATCAAAAATTTTGGTGTTTTTCTTTTATTTATTTATTTATTTATTTATTTATTTATTTTTGAGATGGAGTCTCACTCTGTCACCAGGCTGGAGTACAGTGGCGCAATCTCGGCTCACTGCAACCTCCGTCTCCTGGGTTCCAGCTATTCCCCTGCCTCAGCCTCCCAATTACATTACAGGTGCTTACCACCATGGGATTACAGGTGCTTACCACCATGCCCAGCTAATTTTTTGTATTTTTAGTAGAAATGGGGTTTCACCATGTTGGCCAGGATGGTCTCAAACTCTTGACCTTGTGATCCGCCTGCCTCGGCCTCCAAAAGTGCTGGGATTACAGGCGTGAGCCACTGCACCCAGCCTTGTTTATTTTTTTAAAGAGTGGTTGAGGCTGGGCGCAGTGGCTGCCACCTGTAATCACAACACTTTGGGAGGCTGGGTGGGTGG
>NW_020253735.1:0-1317 GCF_003255815.1 Theropithecus gelada
CCTTGGAGATGGAGTCTCACTCTGTTGCCCAGGCTGGAATGCAGTGGCACGATCTCAACTCACTGTAACCTCTCCCTCCCAGGTTCAAATGATCCTCCTGCCTCAGCCTCCCAAGTAGCTGGAATTACAAGCGCCTACCACCACGCCTGGCTAATTTTTGTATTTTTAGTAGAGACGTGGTTTCACCATGTTGGTCAGGCTGGTCTTGAACTCCTGACCTCAAGTGATCCACCTACCTCAGCCTCCCAGTGCTGGGATTATAGGTGTGAGCCACTGCACCCAACCAAGATCTCAATTCAGACAAACATTTTTGTTTGTTTGTTTTCTGAGCTCTGTCACTTAGAAAAGCAAACTTGTTTTAAGAAGGACATTGGCTGGGCGCGGTGGCTCACACCTGTAATCCCAGCACTTTGGGAGGCCGAGGCGGGTGGATCATGAGGTCACGAGATCGAGACCACGGTGAAACCCCATCTCTACTAAAAATACAAAAAACTAGCCGGGCGAGGTGGCGGGCGCCTGTAGTCCCAGCTACTCGGGAGGCTAAGGCAGGAGAAGGCGTGAACCCGGGAGGCAGAGCTTGCAGTGAGCTGAGATCGTGCCACTGCACTCCAGCCTGGGCGACTGAGTGAGACTCCATCTCAAAAAAAAAAAAAAAAAGAGGGACATTTTGGCCAGGTGTGGCGGCTCACGCTTGTAATCCCAGAACTTTGGGAGGCCGAAGCGGGTGGATCACTTGAGATCAGTACTTCCAAACTAGCCTGGCCAACATGGTGAAACCCCGTCTCTACTAAAACTACAAAAATTAGCTGGATGTGGTGGTGCACGCCTGTAGTCCCAGCTACTCAGGAGGCTGAAGCAGGAGAATCACTTGAACCCGGGAGGTGGAGGTTGCGGTGAGTCGAGATCGTGCCACTGCACTCCAGCCTGGGTGGCAGAATGAGACTCTTGCCTCAAAAAAAAAAAAAAGTTTGAGACCAGACTGACCAACATGGCAAAACCCCGTCTCTACTAAAAATACAAAACATTAGCTGGGCATAGTGGTGCCCGCGTGTAATCCCAGTTACTCGGGAGGCTGAGGCAGGAGAATCGTGTGAACCTCAGAGGCAAAGGTTACAGTGAGCTGAGATAGCGCCATTGCACTATCTTGTTGCCTGGGCGACAAGAGCAAAACTCTGTCTCAAAAAAAAAAAAAAAAAAAAAAGAAGGACTTTTTTTCATTTAGAGGAGTGTAAACAGTAATTCATACTTGATATTAAGAAAGTATTTTTTTGGGGTCGAAGTGACAGTTTTGTGTGTGTATGAAACATAATGGGCCGG
>NW_020253736.1:0-1317 GCF_003255815.1 Theropithecus gelada
TTCTTGTGGAATTCGCAAAGTGATATTTGGAAGCCCATATTGGGCTATGGTGAAAAAGGAAATGTCCTCAGAGAAAAACTGGAAAGGAGCTTTCTGAGAAACTGCTTTGTGATGTGTGACCTCCACTGACAGAGTTACATCCGTATTTTGTGGATCTCTTTGCTAGCCTTATTTCTGTGATTCTGAGAACAGATATTTCGGATCCCTTTCAAGACTATATGGCCAAAGGAACTATCTTCCGATAACAAAGAGAAAGAAGCCCTCTGAGAAACTTCTTTGTGTTCTGTGAAATCATCTCACAGAGTTACAGCTTTCCCCTCAAGAAGCCGCGCGGTAAGCCTCTTCTTGTGGAATTCGCAAAAGGATATTTGGAAGCCTATAGAAGTCTATGGTGAAAAAGGCAATATCCTCAGAGAAAAAGTGGAAACAAGCTTTCTGAGAAACTGCTTTGTGATGTGTGACTTCCACTCACAGAGTTACATCTGTATTTCGCGGATCTCTTTGCTAGCCTTATTTTTGTGGAATTTGAGAACATATATTTTGGATCCCCTTGAAGATTATAGGGCCAAAGGAAATCTCCTCCGATAACAAAGAGAAAGAAGCTTTCTCAGAAACTTCTTTGTGTTCTATGAAATCATCTCTCAGAGTTATAGTTATCCTCTCAAGAAGTCTTTCGCTAAGACAGTTCTTGTGGTATTTGCAAAGTGATATTTGGAAGCCCATAGAGGGCTATGGTGAAAAAGTAAATATCCTCCGATGAAATATGGAAAGAGGTTTCTGAGAAACTGCTTAGTGTTCTGTGTATTCATCTAACAGGGTTGCAGCCTTCCCCTCTAGAAGCCGCGCACTAAGCCTGTTCTAGAGGAATTTGCAAAGGGATATTTGGAAGCCAATAGAGGGCTATGGTGAAAAAGGAAATATCCTCAGAGAAAAACTGGAAAGAAGCTTTCTGAGGAACTGCTTAGTGATGTGTGCCTTCCACTCAGAGAGTTACATCTGTATTTCGTGGATCTCTTTGCTACCCTTATTTCTGTGGAATCTGAGAACAGATATTTCGGATCCCTTTGTATACTATAGGGCCAAGCGAAATATCCTCCAATAACAAAGAGAAAGAAGCTTTCTGAGAAACTTCTTTGTTTTCTCTGAAATCATCTCACAGAGTTACAGCTTTCCCCTCAAGAACCCTTTTGCTAAGACAGTTCTTGTGGAATTGGCAAAGTGATATTTGGAAGAACATAGAGGGCTATGGTGAAAAAGGAAATATCCTCCGATGAAATCTGGAAAGAAGCTTTCTGAGAAACTGCTTAGTGTTCTGTG
>NW_020253737.1:0-1317 GCF_003255815.1 Theropithecus gelada
CAAATTGCAGAAGAAAGGAAAGGATAGGAATGGAACCCCGAGAGGAGGAGCTGATGGTCTGGAATAGGTACAGAAGTTCCTACTTAAAAAAGATTTTCCATATGCTCTACACCAGTTAGATTCATCCAGTTGAAAATTCAAAAGCCCTCAGAGAGAGTCAAACCTCATTCCAGGCAGTTGTTTGCTGATGTCAGCACTCAGAGAAGAGGAATTTTGATTGGGCAAAGAAATAAGAAAGGCTGTAATCCCAGCACTTTGGGAGGCCGAGACTGGCGGATCACGAGGTCAGGAGATCGAGACCATCCTGGCTAACACGGTGAAACCCCGTCTCTACTAAAAAAATACAAAAAACTAGCCGGTCGAGGTGGCGGGCGCCTGTAGTCCCAGCTACTCGGGAGGCTGAGGCAGGAGAATGGCGTGAACCCAGGAGGCGGAGCTTGCATTGAGCTGAGATCCGGCCACTGCACTCCAGCCTGGGCGACAGAGCGAGACTCCGTCTTAAAAAAAAAAAAAAAGAAAGAAAGAAAAAAAGAAATAAGAAAGGCTTCAACGTCACTTGGCCACCTTTGCCGCCACTGTTCTCCATTCCTCTCATTCCCCTACATGCTAAGCATACCTTGTTTCCTTGAGATGGCCCCATCTCAGCTCACTGCAAGCTCCGCCTCTTGAGTTCATGCCATTCTCCTGCCTCAGCCTTCTGAGTAGCTGGGACTACAGGCATCCACCACCACGTCCAGCTAATTTTTTGTATTTTTAGTAGAGACGGGGTTTCACTGTGTTAGCCAGGATGGTCTCGATCTCCTGATCTCATGATCCACCTGCCTCGGCCTCCCAAAGTGCTGCGATTACAGGCGTGAGGCACCACGCTGGGCCTAAGGAAAATCATTTTTAAGTATTTATGATACACTCAATTTTAAAAATAAAGATTGATCAAATAAGTAGATATGCAGGCAATTTACAGAGTAAATAGAAGTTTCAAGACAAGTATATAAGACAATTCAGGTTATGTGATATAGTTATTAAAATTAGGATTACATAGACTGATAGAATGTTATATATACATATAATTTTTTTTTTTTTTTTTGAGACGAAGTCTCACTCCATCACCAGGCTGGAGTGCAGTGGCGCGATCTCAGCTCATTGCAACCTCCACCTCCCAGGTTCAAGCAATTCTCCTACCTCAGCCTTCTGAGTAGCTGGGAATACAGGCATGTGGCACCATGCCTGGCTAATTTTTGTATTTTTCATAGAGACAGGGTTTCACCATGTTGGCCAGGATGGTCTCAAACTCCCGACCTCAAGTGATCTGCCCGCCTC
>NW_020253738.1:0-1317 GCF_003255815.1 Theropithecus gelada
CTTTAGGAGGCTGACACAAGGATTGCTTGAGACCAGGAGTTTGAGACTGGCTTTGGCCATATAACGAGATCCTGTCTCTACAAAAAATAAAAATAAAACGTTAGCAGGACATGGTGGCACACCTGTAGTCCCAGCTACTCAGGTGGTGGAGGCCTGAGGATTGGCTCGAGCCTGGGAGGTTGAGACTGCAGTGAGCCGTGATCATACCACTACACTTTGGCCTGAGTGACACAGTGAGACTCTATTTCTAAATAAATAAATAGTATAATATAATATAATATAATATAATATAATATAATATAATATAATATAATGTAGTATAGTTTAAAACAGAAGGAAGCTTCCCAAGACTTTGATGCAGAAGAAGGTTGCCCTGAACCAATTAAAATTAATGTCCAAAAACCGGAAAGAAATGAAAGAAAGAAGTTGGATTATTTCTGTAAAGTATGAGGCCACTACAAGTTTTACTTTCTCTAGGACATTTTCTCAGTGGTATCAACTGAAGTCCACTTCACAGAATGACTTCATCTCCTGAGCACATTGGAGAACGATGATTAAACGATGATTAAAGAGACTTCCTAACGAGATTAAAGAGAATGATGATTAAAGAGACTTCCTGGCACTCCCGATATTTTTAGTGTCACATGGAAGCAGCAAGAGTCATATGTGTGAAATAGGTGGTATTAAACCGGAAGACATTGGTTCGTTCTTTCATGAACATCATCGGAACATTTCTTTAACGACTAGCATTATGTCAGAAAATGGGGAGAGAGAGATGGTTGTTTATTGGCAAATAAGTTACATAAATTTCCCAGTTAGAAAAACAATCATGATTTTAGCCTTGTCAGATGAAGTCAGATATGCCCTATGCTTCAGTTATGGAATGCTACCTCTGAATATTGATTGACAAGTATCTTCCACAGACCTGTGACCTGTCGCTGTGTATAAGCTTGAATTCATAACTACCAGTCCTTGAAGCTCCCTTGCTGCCTGCGCTGAACTGAAGTGGCTCCCGACTGAGGCATTCAAGGGAAAACTCACTGAAATATTTGAAACCACCGCCATGAACAAGAATGCTCTTCCTGTATGCTAGGATGTACACCCAGAGCGTTATCTCGTTAGTTGTATATGCCAGCATCCCGCAGGATCTTTTACCTTTTTTGGGTGTCAACTTCGAGATTCTGATGTAAGCTGCAGACCTCTTCCTCTTCTAGGCGCGCTGGAGGAGAAGGCTGGGCTGGAGGGGAAGGCTGGGCTGGAGGAAAAGAGGGGGCAGGAGGGAAGGGTGGGCTGGAGGGGAAGGGTGGGCTGGAGGAA
>NW_020253739.1:0-1317 GCF_003255815.1 Theropithecus gelada
CTGCCACCCTAAAAATGAGAAAGACAGGCAAACACACAAGGAGTCAGAGCTCACAGGAAGAGAAGTTACTGGGGACAGCAAGTGGGAGAAGAACTTAAATGGTATTGACAGATCACTAGAAGCTGAGGGTGGCCTGGTTAGTGCATTAAAAACTCCTTGAGAACCAGACTAAGGGGGAATCTCACATATTTCCAAGTTTTACTACAATGATCTCAACCAGGTTCTCAAGATGAATTTCTGAAAACCCCCCTGAGGTTTGGCACTACCAACTTCAGGACTTACATTAAGCTACAGTAACTTAAATAGTGTGAAGCTGGTGAAAAGAGAAAACACACACACAAATAGATCCATGGAAAAGAATACAGAGCCCAGAAACAGGCCTACCTACAGTCCATTGATCTTCCATGAAGGTTTAGAGACAACTTAAAGCAGGGAAGTTACCCTTTCCAACTAGTGGTGCTACAACAGCCGGATAACCACATGCAAAAAATATATAAATAAATCCCGGTGTGCATGTTATACCCTTTATAAAATAAATCTCACATGTAAATGTAAGGTGCAAAACCATAAGAATCCTAGGAGATAACATCGGAGAAAGTCTCGGGGATCTTGGGTTCGATGATGGCTTCTTAGATACAAAACCAAAAAGCACAATCTACTAATGAAAAAAAATTAAGTGGAGCCTCGTTCAAATTAAAAACTTCTGCTCTGTGAAAGACACTGTTAAGAGAATGGAAAAAGCAAGTCACAGACTGGCAGAAAATATTTACAAAATAATCTGATGGAAAAACTGCTGTCCAAAATATATGAAGAATTCTGAGAACTAAACAACACAAAGCAAAAAGAAAAAAAAAGAAAAGAAAAAAAATAGGTGAAAGATCTGAACACCTCATTAATAAGATATACAGATGGCAAATAAGTATATGAAAAAGATGCTCAAAATCATTTGGCGTTAGGGAATTGCACACTAAAACAACAATGAGATATCAGTGGAAACCTATTAGAATGGCTAAAATGCAAAAAGGTGAACACAGCAAATGCTCTCAAAGATGAGAAGCAACCAGAACTCTCCATAGCTAGTAGAAATCAAAAGGGTACAATCACTCTGGAAAACTTAAGTTCACTCAGAATCCTGCATACAAGTAGTTACAGCAATTTTATTCATAATTGCCAAAAGTTGGAAGTATACAAGATGTCTTTCACCAAGTGAATGAATAAGAAAACTGTGTTGTAGCCCCACAATAAAATCTGATTCAGTGATTCTAAAAAGCAAGCTATCAAGTCATAAAAAGACATGCAGGAACTTAAAATACATAA
>NW_020253740.1:0-7589 GCF_003255815.1 Theropithecus gelada
AAAAAAAAAAAAAAAAAAATTGGATAATCCAAAGCTGCATTCTCTGAATACACACGGGCACACACACACACATAAAGCTAAATATATTTATATAACCTCATCAATATGCATATGTGTTAGTATACTATGTATAAGGCAGTCCTACAATATATTCACTTATATTGGTTCTTTTCCTACCTCTTATTCTGTCTTATTTGTACTCTCATTAGAATTTTAGAAAGGAGGAGTCACTATGTCAGTGCTTAGAGGCTAATCTGATCATGTCATTTCCCTGATTAAAAATCTTTGAAGTTCCTTCACTTCCCACAGGAAAACATTCGAATTCCTGAGAACCTGACCCCCAGCCTATCTACCTCATCTCCCATTTCCTGACCTCAGCTGTCCTTCCTTCCCATCTCACCTGAGTCCTCCAAGCACACCAAACACTTTCACATCTCTTTGCCCTTACTTACATCTCTTCCACACCAGGATTTCTCTTGTGACTCTTCTCCCTGGTGAGTTACTCAACCTTTAACCAGATTAAAATTCACCCTAATCCCACAGCCAGAAATGGATCTGACTTAATGCTTTAGACTGAAAGTAGCAGCAACTTCATATCAAATAGACAAGCAAGATGGAAATCTACTAGCTCACGTGACAGGAAGTCTTGGGAGCACAGGGTTTAGGGATGGTTGATTCAGCAGCTCAACAGCATCATCAAGGCCCCAGGTTTTCTCTGACTCCGGCAGTATTTAGCAGCTGCATCATCCTAAAGCTGGTATCCCTGGTAACCATAGGATCTCTATTAGCTGCAACTGGGGCAATATACAAGAAAGGGTGAGTGAAGAAACACAAGAGCATCTTCGCCTATAGCACAATTGTGTCCAGAGCACAAATTCCCAGGATTGAAGAGAACCTTAAAATATTATCTGATTCTTGAGTGTGAGCTTTGGTGTTATAGGGAAATCAGAATGAACTGAATAAAGGGAGAAAGAGGGATGAAGTCC
The DNA here is from genome assembly GCF_003255815.1 of Theropithecus gelada. Classification (NCBI taxonomy): domain Eukaryota; kingdom Metazoa; phylum Chordata; class Mammalia; order Primates; family Cercopithecidae; genus Theropithecus; species Theropithecus gelada. Next base: position 987 of record NW_020253740.1, read on the forward strand.
AAGGAGGGAAGGGTACAAATAGGAAAAAAAAAAGTTTAAGATGTCAGTTATATTCAGTATTCTTTTATTTCTCTTTATAAAGTAAGAGAACCGTAAGTTTTTTTTTTTTGTTTTTTTTTTTTTTTTTTTGAGACAGAGTCTTGCTCTGTCACCCAGGCTGGAGTGCAGAGGCGAGATCTCGGCTCACTGCAAGCTCCGCCTCCCGTGTTTATGCCATTCTCCTGCCTCAGCCTCCCAAGTAACTGGGACTACAGGTGCCCCCCACCATGCCCGGCTACTTTTATTTTGTAATTTTAGTAGAGACAGGGTTTCACCGTGTTAGCCAGGATTGTCTCCATCTGCTGACCTCGTGATCTGCCCGCCGTGGCCTCCCAAAGTGCTGGGATTACAGGCGTGAGCCACCACGACCGGCCAGAATTTTTTTTTTTTTTTTTTGAACTGGAGAGGACAACAGGTAGGGAATGCAGTGGTGCAATCTCGGCTCACTACAACCTCCATCTCCTGGGTTCAAGTGATTCTCCTGCCTCAGCCTCCCCAGTAGCTGGAATAACAGGTATACACCACCATGCCTGGCTAATTTTTGTATTTTTAGTTAGAGATGAGGCTTCACCATGTTGACCAGGCTGGTCTCAAACTCCTGACCTCAAGTGATCCACCTGCCTTGGCTTCCCAAAGTGCTGGAATTACAGGTGTGAGCCACTGTGCCCGGCTGACTATAAGAAATTTAAAGTAAACTTTGTTTTAGACACTCTTTAACACCTTTATAATCCATGGAATTCACCGTCTTGGGAGGCAATTTAGATGGTACCAACTATTGGCAAACATTTACACTTCTTCAGTGCTTTGTGATAATGAGGAGTTGAACGTCACAAGAACAGCAGAGGGAGAAATATGAACCAACTTTTGAGCCTACTTCTAGGAATCTATCCTAATAAACAATTCCTAAACATGAAAAAAAAGTGTTATGTACAAACTACTCACTCAATATTTATTATAATAAAACTGTAGCAGGACAAGCCACAGACAAAACCCCTCAGACACCGAGTTAAAGAAGGAATAGCTTTATTCGGCTGGGAGTTTCAGCAAGACTCACATCTCCAAAAACCACGCTCCCCAAGCGAGCAATTCCTGTCCCTTTTAAGGGCTTACAACTCTAAGGGGGTCCACGTGAGAGGGTCATGATCGATTGAGCAAGCAGGGGGTATGGGACTGGGGGCTGCATGTACCGGTAATCAGAATGGAACAGAACAGGACAGGGATTTTCACAATGTTTTTCCATACAATGTCTGGAATCTATAGATAACATAATCAGTTAGGTCAGGGGTCGATCTTTAACCAGGCCCAGGGCGTGGTGCGGGGTTGTCTAACTGTGGATTTCATTTCTGCCTTTTAGTTTTTACTTCTTCTTTCTTTGGGGGCAGAAATTGGGCATAAGACAATATGAGGGATGGTATCCTCCCTTATCCCCCGACTTTGAGAACCTAACTCATTAGTGGGAATTCTCACTTTTATTTTCATTACCCATGTCTTCTTGCAAGACAGATCGATAGTGATTCATATAGTACGCTTGTGCTGAAGCATTTTGGTGAACTAAGGTAGTGATGAAGCTTTTTATCATTTGAAGAAGTACATGTTGGCCGGGCGCAGTGGCTCAAGCCTGTAATCTCAGCACTTTGGGAGGCCGAGACGGGCGGATCACGAGGTCAGGAGATCGAGACCATCCTGGCTAACACGGTGAAACCCCGTCTCTACTAAAAAATACAAAAAACTAGCCGGGCGAGGTGGCGGGCGCCTGTAGTCCCAGCTATTCGGAGGCTGAGGCAGGAGAATGGCGTAAACCCGGGAGGCGGAGCTTGCAGTGAGCTGAGATTTGGCCACTGCACTCCAGCCTGGGCGACAGAGCAAGACTCTGTCTCAAAAAAAAAAAAAAAAAAGAAGTACAGGTAACAAACAACGGAGCAGTAGCAGGTTCCTATACTATTATAACTCCTATTATAAAAGTTTTAAATCCTCCTAGTGCTGGGAACCATTTTTCAAACATGGCCATAGGATGAAATCCATGCCACACTTGCACAGGCACATGTGCCAGTTTTGTCATATTTCTAACTAGGTCTTCAACAACTTTCCCTTGATCATCTATGTGTAGACAGCAATTAGTAAGGTTAAATTTCCCACAGACCCCTCCTTTAGCTGTTAGCAAGTAGTCAAGAGCCAATCTATTTTGATAGTTAGCATTTCTCATTGGAGTTTCTTGCCGGGCCAGAATAGTCAAGGCTCTGCCAGTCTTATTAATGATTATTTCTAAGATAGCCTGTAACCGTAGGATTCAGTTGAGCATGTAAATGGGGGTCCTGTATCCCCACAAGCTGTCCTGTGCCCAAGTAGCAGGCCCGTAATATGTATGATTCTCTCAGGGGGCTATTTATCATCTTTCCAATTTTTTATAGCTATGCTTCTCTTTTCGCAGGCAGCATAGACAGGGAAGCCCAGGAGCTCGCCTGTCTTTATGAGCAGTAGGAAGAAAGATGGTTTAATAGTGCCAATAGCACAACTATCTGCCCACTGGTTGGGTAATTTGGTGTAAGCCGTATGCCCACATATCCAGTATAATCCACTGGGGGCTGTCCAGTCCTGGTGGGACTCTGGGTGGGTCCACACGGTTTGCAAATTTGGGAATTCACTAAATGGATTTGTCTTAGTGTGGTTTGAACGCCACTAGGTGGCTGTATTTGTAGTACTATTATACAGTTTTTTGCCCAAGGCAGCTGAGTCTTCCCACAGGAAGGGTGAAGTCCTTCCCCACTCTTGCTATACAGTATTGTCTAATGCTTGAGGCTTTTAGGACCCAGAAGTTATCGGTGTGATTCTTTTGAGCCGGGAATTCATCAGGAACTGGGTCTGTAGGTACTAATTCTGGGGCTTCCCATGGCCACTGATCTCCCATTACAGTTCCTCCACATACATAACATGAAGTGACACTGAGAGACTGGGCTACATGCTTGGCTAATTGCAAAAACAGATTTTTTGTTTTTCCTGAAATTTCTGGTACTGGCACATTCAGTTCATCATAGAAGGTTTGAAATACAGGCTCAGGAGAGCATTTATAAATTTCTCCTCAAACCACAATATTTACTCGAGGATCCAGTCCAGCCCCATCGATTCCCTTTTTTCCAGCGAGGATCAAGGGGGTTGGTTATTGCTAGTTCCAGGGGGTTACACTGACCACTGGTACAGGAAGGGCCACTTTTCACTTTCTGAAGATGGACAGGATTTTTTTCATTTTTTATCCAAGTAGCCTAAATGACACAAGACCAATATCCACATTTATTTCTATATAGCCCTAATTCATGATGAATGTACTTATTTTCTGCCATATAACCTCTTTTCTAATTAAGAGAACCACATCTTCTTTCTAACTTATTACTGTTAATGACAGCACAGGCATCAAATTTCAAGGTGACTTGTTTGGGCACCCCTTTTTTCCTGTTTTGGCTAACACTTTACTCATATCGTTTATAAGCCCCCACCAGTCCTCAGTCCTTAATCTTATTTCAAAAACTGTGGTCATGGGAGGCTCAGATGGGTCATAACACATATCAGGTTTGTCATTTCCTAGGCGACATACCTTGTATAGAATAGCATTATACAAACAAGTTCTTTTTAGAGTCCCGGTACACTTATAATAACCATAAAATAATAGGACTGTAGCAACTTTTTGTCCTACCTCAGTGACTTCATGTATGCACTGGGAACAGTCCTCAGTCTGAGGAAAGTCAGTTGAAGTCCTTACTGCATAAGTCCAAATTTTAAGGTAAATGAGTCCCGCGATGAGTTTTCCCATGCTTAGGCCATGTGTGGACCAGTCAGCTTCTGGGTGTGACTGGAGCAGGGCTCGTCATCTTCTTCAGAGTCACTTTGCAGGGGTTGGCGAAGCTGCTCCCATCCATGTATAGCTCCCAGTCTACTGATGTTCAAGAATGGTCTCTGAGGTTGGGTCCACTAGAATAAACTGAGTCCAACACCTCTACACAGTTACGTCCAACTGGGCTCTCTGATACTGGGGACAAGGTGGCAGGGTTTAGGGTGTTACAAACTTCAATGGTTATGCGGGAATTTTCACATAGGAAGCTTTGGTACTTAGGTAATCTATCATTTGTTAGCCAATGATGTCCTTTGGTATTCATCAAAGTTACCACAGCATGGAGGGGCCTTTATATTCAGGTTTTGCCAAAGAGTTAGTTTATCTGCTTCTTGTGCTAACAGGGCCATTGCTGCCAAGGTCCTTAGACATGGGGGCCAGCCTTTGGAAACCCCGTCTAGTTGCTTTGAGAGATAGGCCACTGGCCTTGGCCAGGGCCCCACAGTCTGGGTTAAAACGCCAACTGCCATATTCCTCTTTCTGTCACATAGAGTGTAAAGGGTTTTTTCAGGTCAGGTAGCCCCAGGGCTGGGGCCGACATGAGTTTTTTCTTTTAATTCATGAAAAGTTCATTGCTGTTGGTTGTAATAGATGTGGTTTATCCAATCTACATTTTTATTAACTGTCACTCACCAAAATATTGACTCAAATCCTACAGCTATTTGATTTTAAGCTTTAAATTGATCTGGTATTCCTGTGGGACTTCAATTGTGTCTAAATAGATGTGAGAGTCGAAAGACCCATAAGAGGCTTCTCTCACTTTACAATGTCTTATTTTTTCCTCCCTCTGGTAGATGAAATGTCAGGGTGAAAGGGAGAGCCAACTGGACTAAGGTACAAATGACACTCCAGTTATTTGGCAGAGTGTCCAGTAAAGGCTCACCACAATACCACCACACATCTGCTCGGGGATGAACAAGGGCTGACTGATTGATAAGCTCTTGAAAATTCTTAAGCTCACTGCATCCCTTCAGGTCTCCAAGGAACACTAAGTTTCCTCCTTGTCGTGAGAGACACGAAGTGAACTTAGTGTTGGGAGACAGAAGCTGGATGGCCCTTAGGGGCTGACCCTCATGGTGCCGGACTTTGGGATATAGCAGAGACAGTTTGGCAAGCTTATTACTGCAGGCTGTAGAATCCTGGAAAAGAGCTACCATGCAGCCCACGCCTGGTTGACTGGGGGACCACCTTAGTGGAAAGGGGATAATCTGGGCCTCTGGCCTGCCATGTGCACAAGCACAACAATTGCTTTTGTGTAACATGCAGATGGAATATTTGATCCATTCCAACTAGGTATTTGCATCTTGGTATCCTGTCTTAATTGCCAAAGTTTGTTTTAAGTCTTTAACGTCTATGATCCTCTATTAAAATGAATGTACGATTTTAGGAAATTACAAAAACCGGTTGGGGTAGTCCATCCTTGCTCTTTAGTGGTCCACAGAACGTTGGACCAACTACGACATAAAAGCTCTACATTGTGGGGCAAGACTCCTGGTCGACACTGGAATCTTTATCGAAATTTCCCGGATTAAATGGCCCTAATTTACTAAAGGCCAGTCTAAGCATAGTCAGGAAGGACAGAGGTACTTTTCTGAAGTAGAGAGCTGTCTTTGACTTGGCAAGTCCCCACAGGATATAACAAGGCAAGCATTAAATGCAATAGTTTGAGGCAAAATTGACAGTTATGTTAATAACTAGATGGTCAGTAATACAGCGAGGAAAGAAGAAAGAGTAATAGAATAGAAGAAAGAGTTAAATTTTTCTTAGCTTCAGTTTGGTAGGGTTTTCCCCTGGGACTATGGCCCACAACTCTGAAGGGGATGGCGCTTTCTTGACTCAGTTGTGATGAATCCATCCTTTTTTCGCTGTATGAACAGCAGTCTCAGTGGTTTGCAGCACAAGGTAGGGTCCTTCCTAGGCTGATTCGAGTTTCCTTTTTTTTCACCCTTTGATGAGAACATGATCTTCAGGCTGGTGCTGGTTTACCAGAAATTCTAGGGGTGGTACAGGTGCTAAAAGACTTTTAGTTTTGATGGAAACTCTGTATTCATTAAACAATAACTCCCCAATCTTACCTCCTCCGATCCCTGGTAACCACCATTCCACTTCCTGTCTTTATGAATCTGACTATTCTAGGTACCTCAAATAAATGGAATCATACAATATTTGTTTTTCTGTGTCTGATTTATTTCCCTTCACATGTTTTCAAGGTTCATCCATATGTGCCATGTGTCAGCATTCCTTATTAGGAATAAGGAATAAGGAACTTCCAACTTTGATTTTTGCAAGACTAATTTGTTGATTTGGGGTCCCTTGAGATTCCAAATGAATTTTAGGATAGATTTTTCTCTTTCTGCATAAGGAAATCACTGAGATGTGATAGGGATTGCACTAAATCTGTAGATTGCTTTGAGTAGTACTGACATATTAACAATATTGTCGAGTAGCTGCACCACTAGAAAGATGGCGGAGCAAGAGCAAAGAAAAATCCCTTTGGTTCCAGAAAATCTGCTGAAAAAGAGGAAGGCTTATCAAGCCCTCAAAGCCACCCAGGCAAAGCAGGCACTTTTGGCAAAGAAGGAGCAGAGGAAAGGAAAAGGGCTCAGGTTTAAGCGACTGGAATCATTCCTACATGATTCCTGGCGGCAGAAACGTGACAAGGTGCGTCTCAGACGACTAGAAGT
>NW_020253741.1:0-1317 GCF_003255815.1 Theropithecus gelada
TTTAATTTTCCTGTACTTATTAGTCACTGGCTGAGGAATGCCCAGGGGAGAGAGTAAGAAAGTAAACTTCCAGGCACTTCTAGCTCTCCAGGCTGGAAGGCAAAACAGCCCTTAGGCAGTCCTCTGAGTAGGACTTGGAGATAGAACCCAAAATAAAAAAGCCAGGACATGGATGGACAGTAATATTTGAGGGCATCTGGAATGAACATCAGTAGTAAATGCTTCTGCCGGGCAGCGGGTTTATAAGAACATTATTTTTTGCCCTCTTTTCATATTGGCCTGAACTTGCAATTTTTTAACCACTACTTCCTCTCACCTGAGAATCTGAAACAGAGTTTGGAGGCCTGACTTCCAAGATATCCACCACCTCTTTCACCTGTCCAGTAGAAGCGTTCAGATTTAATCCTGCATCACAGAAAATAATGAGGTCTTTAAAGCCTGTAAATTACATTTGTCAGCAGCAGAGGAAACAAATGGAGTTTCTGGTTCTCTGGTGGCAATGATGAATGGCAACATTGAGCTTTTGCTATAAGAAGCTTGTGTGGACCCAGGAACTTGTTTATTGACTCTTAACGAAAAGACCATTAATCCAAACCATTTTAGATTGTGGTGGCCAAGCTCTGTCTATAATGGGACTGAGGGGTCCTACTGGGTTGGAAAGTTCTATATGGCTGACATCCCTCCAGTGACAAGAGAAAATGCTGTCGGGGCTCCAGTTTAGAGTAGAATATGTGGCGAAAGGATACAGATTAGACAGTTCATTAATTAAGATTTATATGTTGCTAGTAGCTATTAATAGGACTAATAGTATCTGTACAGGACATCGATTCCTGGCTAACACTCATGATGTAAACCCCTGTTAGCTTCTGATGACACACTGCAGTTCAGCAGCAAAATTTCCAAGTTTAAAGTAAAATGTGACTGATTCAAACATGATTCTAAAGGTAAGGAGTGTGTAGGCTAAGAAGCAAACCTAGATTTGCACTAATGACTGCTAATAAGGTACTAAAGCCAACAGCACTCTGTTTGTAGTCCTTGAGGAATGTGGTGCCTGGAAAAGCCCTGCATGCTCAGAGGTGGGCTGACTCAGTGCCTAGGACACAGCTGAAGCAGATCGTTATGCTGTGTATTTTGAACTTGCTGAAAATAGAACTCCCCTCCACCTTGAACCTGCTTCCATGGCAGTCATTTACTGCTCTGTTAAAACAGAGATAAGCTTTTAAGGCAGGTGGCTGAGAAGCAGATTCTGATACTATGATTTATAGTCAAGTGATTTATGAAGGAGACACCCCCCACAGAAAATCCAGGAAGAGAGTG
>NW_020253742.1:0-1317 GCF_003255815.1 Theropithecus gelada
TTAGAAGAAAACACAGGGGAAAAACTTCATGACATTGGCTTTGGCAACGATTTATTAGATATGACACCAAAAGTACAGGCTACAATAGCAAAAATTGACAAATTGGACTACATTAAGTTTTTTTTTTTTTTTTTTTTTTTTGAGACAGAGTCTCGCTCTGTCACCCAGGCTGGAGTGCAGTGGCTGGATCTCAGCTCACTGCAAGCTCCGCCTCCCGGGTTTACGCCATTCTCCCACCTCAGCCTCCCGAGTAGCTGGGACTACAGGCACCCGCCACCACGCCTGGCTATTTTTTTGTATTTTTTTTTTAGTAGAGACGGGGTTTCACCGTGTTAGCCAGGATGGTCTTGATCTCCTGACCTCGTGATCCGCCCGTCTCGGCCTCCCAAAGTGCTGGGATTACAGGCTTGAGCCACCATGCCCGGCCTACATTAAGTTTTAAAAATTCTGTGAATCAAAGGACACAATCAACAGAGTGAGAAGGAAACCAGCAGAATGGAAGAAAATATTTGCAAATCATATATCTGACAAGGGGTTAATACCTAGAATATATAAAGTACTCCTACAGCTCAACAGCAACAACAACACACACACACACACACACGCAATTCAAAAATGGGTAAGGGATTCAAATAGACGTTTCCCAAAGAAGATATATAAATGACCAAAAAGCACATGAAGATGTGCTCAACATCACTAATCATTGAGGAACTACAAATCAAAACCACAATAAAACACCACTTCATACCCATTAGGATAGTTGCTACCAAAAAAGCAGAAAATAACAGGTGTTGAGGAGAATATGGAGACATAGGAACCCCTGTGCACTGTTGGTGGGAATGTCAAATGGTGCAACCACTACGGAAACAGTACAGTGGTTCCTCAAAAAATAGAACTACTATTTGACCCAGAAACTCCATTCAGGGTGTGTGATCAAAAGAATTGAAAACAGGGATTCAGGCCGGGCATGGTGGCTCATGCCTGTAATCCCAGCACTTTGGGAGGCCGAGGTGGCTGGATTATTTGAAGTCAGGAGTTTGAGACCAGCCTGGCAAACATGGTGAAGCCCCTTCTCTACTAAAAATACAAAAATTAGCTGGACAGTAGTGGCACGCACCTCTTATTCCAGCTACTTGGGAAGCTGAGGCAGGAGAAACACTTGAGCCTGGGAGGTGGAGGTTGCCATCAGCTGAGATCATGCCACTGAACTCCAGCCTGAGCAACAGAGTGAGACCCTGTCTCAAAAAAGAAAGAAAGAAAGAAAAAAGAAAGAAAGAAAAGAAAGAAAGAAAGAAAGAAAGAAAGAAAGAAAGAAAG
>NW_020253743.1:0-1316 GCF_003255815.1 Theropithecus gelada
TGATATTTGGAAGCCCATAGAGGGCTATGCTGAAAAAGGAAATATCCTCAGATGAAATCTGGAAAGAAGCTTTCTGAGAAACTGCTCTGTGATGTGTGACTTCCACTCAGAGTTAATTCTGTGTTTCGTGGATCTCTTTGCTAGCCTTATTTCTGTGGAATGTGAGAACAGATATTTCGGATCCCTTTGAAGAATACAGGGCCAAAGGAAATATCCTACGGTAACAAAGAGAAGGAAGCTTTCTGAGAAACTTCTTTGTGTTCTGTGAAATCATCTCACAGAGTTACAGCTTTCCGCTCAAGAGGCCTTTCGCTAAGACAGTTCTTGTGGAATTGGCAAAGTGATATTGGAAGCCCATAGAGGGCTATGGTGAAAAAGGAAATATCCTCAGATAAATTCTGGAAAGAAGCTTTCTGAGAAACTGCTCTGTGATGTGTGTCTTCCACTCACAGAGATACATCTGTATTTCATGGATCTCTTTGCTAGCCTTGTTTCTGTGGAATCTGAGACCAGATATTTCGGATCCCTTTGAAGACTATAGGGCCAAAGGAAATATCCTCCGGTAACAAGGAGAAAGAAGCTTTCTGAGAATCTTCTTTGTGTTCTGTGAAATCATCTCACAGAGTTACAGCTTTCCCCTCAAGAAGCCTTTCGCTAAGTCAGGTCTTGTGGAATTGGCAAAGTGATATTTCGAAGCGCATAGAGGGCTATGGTGAAAAAGGAAATATCCTCAGCTGAAATGTGGAAACAAGATTTCTGAGAGACTCCTCTGTGACGTGTGACTTCAGCCCACAGAGTTACATCTGTAATTCGTGGATCACTTTGCTAGCCTTATTTCTGTGGAATTTGAGAACAGATATTTCTGATCCCTTTGAAGACTATAGGGCCAAAGGAAATATCCACGGGTAACAAAGAGAAAGAAGCTTTCTGAGAAACTTCTTTGTGTTTTGTGAAATCATCTCACAGAGTTACAGCTTTCCCCTCAAGAATCCGTTAGCTAAGTCAGGTCTTGTGGAATTGGCAAAGTGATATTTGCAAGACCATAGAGGGCTATGGTGAAAAAGGAAATATCCTCAGATGAAATCTGCAAAAGAAGCTTTCTGAGAAACTGCTTAGTGTTCTGTTAATACATCTCACAGAGTTACATCTGTATTTCATGGATCTCTTTGGTAGCCTTATTTCTGTGGAATCTGAGAACAGATATTTCGGATCCCTTTGAAGACTGTAGTGCCAAACGAAATATCCTCCGATAACAAAGAGAAAGAGGCTTTCTGAGAAACTTCTTCGTGTTCTGTGAAATCATCTCACAGAGTTAC
>NW_020253744.1:0-1316 GCF_003255815.1 Theropithecus gelada
CGATAACAAAGAGAAAGAAGCTTTCTGAGAAACTTCTTTGTGTTCTGTGAAATCATCTCACAGAGTTACGTCTTTCCCTTCAAGAAGCTTTTCGCTAAGCCTGTTCTTGAGGAATTTGCAAAGTGATATTTCCGTGCCCATAGAGGGCTAAGGTGAAACTGGAAATATCCACAGATGAAATCTGGAAAGAAGCTTTCTGAGAAACTGCTTACTGTTCTGTGAATTCATCTCACAGAGTTACAGCTTTCCCCTCAAGAAGCCGTTCGCTAAGCCTGTTCTTGTGGAATTTGCAAAGTGATATTTGGAAGCCCATAGAGGGCTATGATGAAAACGAAAATATCCTCAGAGAAAACTGGAAAGAAGCTTTCTGAGAAACTGCTTTGTGCTGTGTGACTTCCACTCACACAGTTACATCTGTATTTCGTGGATCTGTTTGCTAGCCTTATTTCTGTGCAATATGAGAGCGGATATTTCTGATCCTTTTGAAGACTATAGTTCCAAAGGAAATATCCTCCGATAACAAAGAGAAAGAAGCTTTCTGAGAAACTTCTCTGTGTTCTGTGAAATCATCTCAGGGAGTTTCAGCTTTCCCTTCAAGAACCTTTCATTAAGCCTGTACTAGTGGAATTTGCAAAGTCATATTTCAATGCCCATAGAGGGCTACGGTGAAAAAGGAAATATCCTCAGATGAAATCCGTAAAGAAACTTTCTGTGAAACTGCTTAGTCTTCTGGTAATTCATCTCACAGAATTGCAGCTTGCCCCTCAAGAAGCCGTTCGCTAAGCCTGTTCCTGTGGAATTTGCAAAGTGATATTTGGAAGCCCCTAGAGGTGTATGGTGAAAAAGAAAATATCCTCAGAGAAAAACTGGAAAGAAGCTTTCTGAGAGGAGGGCGGAGCAAGATGGCCGAATAGGAACAGCTCCAGTCTCCAACTCCCAGCGCGAGCGACACAGAAGACCCGTGATTTCTGCATTTTCAACTGAGGTACTGGGTTCATCTCACTGGGGAGTGCCGGACGATCGGTGCTGGTCAGCTGCTGCAGCCCGACCACTGAGAGCTGAAGCAGGGCGAGGCATCGCCTCACCTGGGAAGCGCAAGGGGGAAGGGAATCCCTTTTCCTAGCCAGGGGAACTGAGACACACAACACCTGGAAAATCAGGTAACTCCCACTCCAATATTGCGCTTTAAGCAAACAGGCACACCAGGAGATCATATCCCACACCTGGCCGGGAGCGTCCCACGCCCACGGAGCCTCTCTCATTGCTAGCACAGCAGTCTGTGATCTACCGGCAAGGCAGCAGCGAGGCTGGGGGAG
>NW_020253745.1:0-1316 GCF_003255815.1 Theropithecus gelada
TAGTTGTAACTCTGTGAGATGAATTAACAGAACACTAAGCAGTTTCTCAGAAAGCTTCTTTCCAGATTTCATCTGAGGATATTTCCTTTTTCACCATAGTCCTCTATGGGTTTCCAAGTATCACTTTGCCAATTCCACAAGAACTGTCATAGCGAAAGGCTTCTAGAGCGGAAAGCTGTAAATCTGTGAGATAATTTCACAAAACACAAAGAAGTTTCTCAGAAAGCTTCTTTCTCTTTCTTATCGGAGGATATTTCCTTTGGCCCTATAGTCTTCAAAGAGATCTGAAATATCTGTTCTCAGATACCACAGAAATAACGCTAGCAAAGAGATGGACGAAATACAGAAGTAACTCTGTGAGATGTATTAACAGAACACTGAGCAGTTTCTCAGAAAACTTCTTTCCAGATTTCATCTGAGGATATTTCCTTTTTCACCATGGCCCTCTAAGAGCTTCCAAATATCACTTTGCCAATTCCACAAGAACTGTCTTAGCGAAAGGCTTCTTGACAGGAAACCTGTAACTCTCTGAGATGATTTCACAGAACACAAAGAAGTTTCTCAGAAAGCTTCCTTCTCTTTGTTATCGGAGGATATTTCCTTTGGCCCTATCATCTTCAACGGGATCCGAAATATCTGTTCTCAGATTCCACAGAAATAAGGCTAGCCAAGAAATGCACGAAATACAGACGTAACACTGTTAGATAAATTAACAGAACACTACGCAGTTTCTCAGAAAGCTTCTTTCCAGATTTCATCTGAGGACATTTCCTTTTTCTACATAGCCCTCTATGGGCTTCAAAATATTACTTTGCCAATTCCAGAAGAACTGTCTTAGCGAAAGGCTTCTTGAGGGGAAAGCTGTAACTCTGTAAGATGATTTCACAGAACACAAAGAAGTTTCCCAGAGAGCTTCTTTCTCTTTGTTATCGGAGGATATTTCCTTTGGCCCTATAGTCTTCAAAGGGATCGGAAATATCTGTTCTCAGATTCCACAGAAATAAGGCTAGCAAAGAGATACACGAAATACAGATGTAACTCTGTGAGTAGAAGTCACACACCACAGAGCAGTTTCTCAGAAAGATTCTTTCCAGATTTCATCTGAGGATATTTCCTTTTCCACCGTAGCCCTCTAAGGGCTTCCAAATATCCCTTTGCCAATTCCACAAGAACTGTCTTAGCGAAAGGCTTCTTGACGGGAAAGCTGTAACTCTGTGAGATGATTTCACAGAACACAAAGAAGTTTCTCAGAAAGCTTCTTTCTTTTTGTTATCGGAGGATATTTCCTTTGGCCCTAAAGTCTTCAATGGGATCCG
>NW_020253746.1:0-1316 GCF_003255815.1 Theropithecus gelada
TTGTTCATAGGACCAATTTTGTAAACAAACCAATTACTCAAGCAATGATTGTCTTCAGTCAGATGCAAATTTGCTCATAAAAGATTTTCCAGTAGGAATTTTTAAATCCATGGTCTGTATTTCCTGAGCGTGTCTCTGTACCTCCCCGAGTGCACAGCAGGACTTCCCAGGGCATCCCATCAGCAGGCCCACTGAACAGAATAAGCCCGCAGCCCCCAGCCCAGGAATCAAGTCCGAGCCCCAGCAGCCGCTCGTCCAGCCGGGGCTTCCTCACCCAGCACAGCACCCAGAGGTCTCCCAGGTTTAATGCCACGTGTGCGTGGAAAATAGAGTGCTGGAAGGAGCACAGTGGACATTCTACAAATGCAAATTCCCTCCTGGAACAGCCCAGCAACCCTCTGTACCTTCCTCAAAGTACCCACGCCAGGCAGGCGTAGAGAGTCTAATGGAGTGCCTAGGAATCAGCATTTAACATGATTCTGATGAATAAAAAAGTTCGAGGCCGGTCAGCGAGAGGCTGCCGTGGCCTCCACTCATTTGCAGGCTCTGAAGAGACACAGATTCAGGTAACAGGCCAGACAGGACAAGGATGGGGGTGGAGGGGAAATTCCATAGACCACCAACCACCCCACCATCCCCACTGAGACTCTGATTTAAGGAGAGGCAAAGCCAGGGAGAAAAGATGCCCGCACCACGTGAGGGACTGAGATTTCACCTAAAGCGCGCAGTATGTGGCTGAGGGTGAAGGTTGGACAAGCCGCGAGCACAGAACGGGGTTCACAGGCCCAGAGGAGCCCCCCACACCCAGACCCCGCGCAGATCTCCCAAGCACTGCCTGTGTCTGCTACCTGGTTTATTTCCTGCCCCCCTTCTACTGTGTTGGTTTCTCAGCCTTCCCCTGAAATGCACGACTTCCACCCCCCACCACCACACACCCCTCTCTACAAACTTGGTGGACTGAAAACAGCAGGGGTGGGTTAAGAGCTGGGCTCTGGGGCCAATGTCCTGTCTGAGACATTAGTTCTACCCCACCCAGCTGTGATGTGAGCCCCGGAGATTTCTCAAACGAGAGATGGGAAGGTAACTGAACCCACTTCCCAGGGCAGCTGTGGAGACTGAGATCACATATAGCCACACCTCAGCGTCCAGCACACGTGCGACCCTAGCCCTGTTGCTCCTGATGGGACTCCCTCTATGCCCCCTCTGCTACCAGAGCCAACTCCCAGCAGTAGCTGTGGAGGGTGCGTCCTCTATTCCCACTCCACTCACCTCCCATCGCTCCACGCAGTGACCTGTCACGCAGCAGCCACCAGCAA
>NW_020253747.1:0-611 GCF_003255815.1 Theropithecus gelada
TCTCGATTCCACAGAAATAAGGCTAGCAAAGGGATCCACGAAATACATATGTCACTCTGTGAGTGAAAGTCACACATCACAGAGCAGTTTCTCAGAAACGTTCTTTCTATATTTCATCTAAGGATATTTCCTTTTTCACCATAGCCCTCTATGGGCTTCCAAATATCACTTTGCCAATTCCACAAGAACTGTCTTAGAGAAAGGCTTCCTGAGGGGAAAGCTGTAACTCTGTGAGATGATTTCACAGAACACAAAGAAGTTTCTCAGAAAGCTTCTTTCTCTTTGTTATCGGAGGATATTTCCTTTGGCCACATAGTCTTTAAAGGGATCCGAAATATCTGTTCTCAGATTCCACAGAAATAAGGCTAGCAAAGCGATACACGAAATACAGATGTAACTCTCTGAGTGGAAGTCACACATCACCGAGCAGTTTCTCAGAAAACTTCTTTCCAGATTTCATCTGAGGACATTTCTTTTTTTACCATAGCCCTCTATGGGCTTCCAAATATCACTTTGCCAATTCCACAAGAACTGTCTAAGAGAAAGGCTTCCTGAGGAGAAAGCTGTAACTCTGTGGGATGATTTCACAGAACACAAAGAAGTTTCTCAGA
>NW_020253747.1:691-1316 GCF_003255815.1 Theropithecus gelada
AATATCACTTTGCCAATTCCACAAGAACTGTCTTAGAGAAAGGCTTCCTGAGGGGAAAGCTGTAACTCTGTGAGATGATTTCACAGAACACAAAGAAGTTTCTCAGAAAGCTTCTTTCTCTTTGTTATCGGAGGATATTTCCTTTGGCCCTATAGTCTTCAAAGGCATCCGAAATATCTGTTCTGAGATTCCACAGAAATAAGGCTAGCAAAGCGATACACGAAATACAGATGTAACTCTCTGAGTGGAAGTCACACATCACCGAGCAGTTTCTCAGAAAACTTCTTTCCAGATTTCATTTGAGGACATTTCCTTTTTTACCATAGCCCTCTATGGGATTCCAAATATCACTTTGCCAATTCCACAAGACCTGTCTTAGAGAAAGGCTACCTGAGGGGAAAGCTGTAACTCTGTGAGATGATTTCACAGAACACAAACAAGTTTCTCAGAAAGCCTCTTTCTCTTTGTTATCAGAGGATATTTCCTTTGGCCCTATAGTCTTCAAATGGATCCGAAATACCTGTTCTCAGATTCCACAGAAATAAGGCTAGCAAAGAGATCCACGAAATACAGATGTCGCTCTGTGATGTGTGACTTCCACTCACAGAGTGACATCTGTATTTCG
>NW_020253748.1:0-1316 GCF_003255815.1 Theropithecus gelada
GTACAGCCCTACAGAAAAGTGGCCAGACTGTTAAAAGAGAAAACAAAGGAGAGAAAAGAAAACCCACTCAAAGGTCAGCAACCTCAAAGATTTAGGGTAGATAAGCCCACAAAGGTGAGAAGAAATGAGCTAAAGAATCTGATAACCAACCTGACAGAGCTGAAAAACACACTATAAGAATTTCACAGTGCACTCACAAGTATTAATAGCAGAACAGAGCAAGTGGAGAAAAGAATCTCAGTGCTTCAAGACTGGCCTTCTGAAATAAGACAAGAAGACGAGACTAAAGAAAAAAGAATGAAAAGGAATGAACAAAACATCTGAAAAACATGGGATTACGTAAAAAAACTGAATGTATGAATGATTGGTATACCTGATAGAGATCGGGAGAATGGAACCAATTTGGAAAGCATTTCAGGATATCATCCATGAAAACTTCCCCAACCTAGCTAGACAGGCCAACATTCAAATTCAGAAATGCAGAGGATCCCAGTAAGTTGCTCCATGAGAAGATCATCCATCATCCCCAAGACAAATAATCATCAGATGCTCCAAGGATAAAATGAAAGAAAAAGATGTCAAGGGTAGCCAGAGAGAAAGGCCAGATCACCTACAAAGGGAAGCCCATCAGACTAACAGTGGATCTCTCAGTGGAAATTCTACAAGCCAGAAGAGATTGAGGGCCAATACTCAACACTCTCAAAGAAAAGAGTTTCCAGCCCAGAATTTCATATCCAACCAAACTAAGTTTCATAAGCAAAGGAGAAATCAGATTCTTTTCAGGCAAACACATGCCAAGGGAATTCATTACCACCAGACCTGCATTACAAGAACTCCTGAAGGAAGCACTAAACATGGAAAGACAGTTACCAGCCACTACAAAAACACAGTGAAGTACACAGACTAGTGACACAATAAGGCAACCACATAAGCAAGTCTGCAAAGTAACTAGCTAACATCATGATGATAGGATCAAATTCACACATACCAAGACTAACCTTAAATATAAATGGGCTAAATGCCCCATTTAAAAGACAAAGAGTGGCAAGCTGGATAAAGAACCAAGGTCTATCAGTATGCTGTCTTCAATACATCCATTTCACATGCAATGACACACATAGGCTCAAAATAAAAAGAAGGAAGAAAATTTACCGAGCAAATGGAAAGCAGGAAAAAAAAGCCAGGGTTGCAACCCTTGTTTCTGACAAAACAGGTGTTAAACCAACAAAGATCAAAAAAGACAAAGAAGGGCATTGCATAATGGTAAATGGTTCAATTCAACAAGGAGATCTAACTGTCTGAAATATATATGCATC
>NW_020253749.1:0-1317 GCF_003255815.1 Theropithecus gelada
TTGCTATTGTGAATAGCGCTAAACAGCAAGCACACTCCTAAGGGAAATGTCTCAAGGGAAACTATTAAATATATTAAACTGAATAAAAATACGGCATATCACACTTGATTCAACACAGGTAAAGCCAGTGCTGGCAGGAAAATGTGTTTCACTAAATGTGTATGACGGAAAAGTAGAAATTTCTCAAATAAAATTTCAGCTATCACATCAAGAAAGTAGAAAATAGTAGCAAAATAAAACCAAAACAAATATAAGAAAGAAGCCCGAGCTCTGACCAGCAGCCGTGGCCGCTGGCAACAGCACCGCCACGAGTGTCTTGTGGGCTTTCCTCAGAGGAGCCTGTCAGCATCCTCCAGTTCCAGGCCTCTAGCCCCTATCCTGCTTCAAGAGGCTTTTTCCAACCAGAGGCCTCTCCTCCATAGCCTGAAGGTTCGGCCAGTTGCCATGAAGTTTGCCGGGAACGCAAGGCTGTCACTGATATTCGTGGCACCAAGACTTGTGCGCAGGTTGCACACATTGGCCACTGTCTGTGCCACGTGCAATGACGCCGCCTGAGGCGCGCACACCGCACGCGCACCCGCGTAACGGCTTGGCTTGCCTGTAACGGCTAGGCCTGGCTCTGCGTTCCTGGCTTGGCTTGGCGTTCCTCGCTTGGCTCGGGGTTAATCGCTTTGCCCAGTGTTTCTCGCTTGGATTGACGTTTCCTCCATCGCGTTCCTTTGCTGGGCTTGACCTTTTCGCTGCTGGGCTTGGCATTCCCTTGGCTGGGTTGGGTGTTTCCTTGGGGCGGGGCGGGGGTTGGCCCTTCCTGGGGGGGAGCGTGGGGTCACCCCGGGTGGGCGTGGGCTTTCCCCGGCTGGGTGTGGGTTTTCCCGGGTGGGGTGGGCTGGGCTCCCCTGCTGGGGTTGGCAGGTTTTGGCTGGGATTGACCTTTCTCTTCAAACAGATCGGAAACCCAGAATTTCCTGCTAGTTGNTTTGGGCGGGGCGGGACAGGGGTTGGCCCTTCCTGGGGGTGGGGGGGCGTGGGGTCACCCCGGGTGGGCGTGGGCTTTCCCCGGCTGGGTGTGGGTTTTCCCGAGTGGGGTGGGCTGGGCTCCCCTGCTGGGGTTGGCAGGTTTTGGCTGGGATTGACCTTTCTCTTCAAACAGATCGGAAACCCAGAATTTCCTGCTAGTTGGTGAAACTGGTTGGTAGACGCGATGTGCTCGCGACTACCGGCCTCCCCTGGCTGTTCAAAGCAGATGGTGGCTGAGGTTTCTTCAATACCCGCTGCCTCCGCTGTGAAGAAGCCATTTGGTCTCAGGAGCAAGATGGG